>NW_009934951.1:0-23062 GCF_000696875.1 Nestor notabilis
CGTTCCCGGAGCGTGCCTGCAGCAGGTGTGGTCAGCACTACTGTTTGCCAGACCCCGCTGCCTGCCCGCAGTCCCTGACCGCCGACCGCGCGCGCGGCGAGGACTTTGGTGGTAGCGTTCCCGGTGACATTACCTTGTCCCCCACATTCTTCCGATGCCACGGGCGGGCCCGGGGCCAGGGGGGGGGGTAAGGGCGGTGTGTGCAGATGGTGCGCAGGCAGCGCCGGGAAGTGCTGGTGGTCTCCTCCCAAGGGGGACTCATTGACATATCAGTCACATAGTTCTGCATAATTGGGACTTGGATGCAGCCTCTCTTTATGTTTCCTCTTGGCAGTTGCCAACAACATGAAGCACTCCTGGGTCAAAATGACAGCCTTGTGTTTACTATTCCTGCTTATGTGCCTCATTTTCTTCAAGGATAAGAGCTCTTTATAGGAATCTTTATTGTGATGAGGTTAGCAGAGAGAAAGATTTCTCTCCAGCTTTCTCTCTCTCTTTCACAGCTGATTAGAAGGGTCGGCCGCAGGGACAGTGATGTGGAGCTCCAGTCCTGCACTAGCCTTGGGGTCCCCCTGGCTGTGAGCTGCATCTACTCCGGTGCAGTCCTACCTGCTGACCCACCAGCACACGGCCCCGTGAAGGATGCCCAGATTGTCCCGTTCCCCTGCAGCACCACAAGCTGGAGCTGTAGGGAGGAGATGCCACCAGCCCAAGCAAAGGTACCACAAAACCCATCCACTCCCAGGAGCTTTGGTAGGAGCTTACCAGGAGCACACACAACTTGAGCACGCTGTCACCGTGCTGGCCGTGGTGGCCCATCCTTTGTCTGACCTCCACAGTGGTGATCAACCCTGTCAGAAATGCCACGAGCAATTCTTGCATCTGAACTTGGCGAACAAACATGAGAGGCTTGTGATGGTCCAGTAAATGGCAACCCACCAGTCTACTGCACACGACGGGCTAACTTTCAGGTTTGAACTCCAGTGACAATGACAGTGACTGGGCAAGAGACGTGAGAGCGGCTGGTGACAAGATGGGGTGAAGCTCAGGGAATAGACATGGTCAGTGATGGACATCAATGGCAATCCTTCCCCAGCCCTTCAGACACTGCACACAACCATTCTCACAGAGCCTTCCCCCGTTGCTGAGCTGACACAAGCACTGCAGGCATGATAACCAGCCTCACCTCGCAGCCCAGTCCCAGCCAGTGGCTGTGGGGTGACACTCCTGGGGACAGCAACTCTTTGGAAGAGGAAAGCAGCTTATCCTTGAAAGTTACTTTCCGAAGGCCAAGAGTGGGACTGTGACAGAGCAGCCTGACAAACGCATCTCCCAAAGTCCTTGGGCCAGATAATGTATGTCCTATGCAATGTTGACACTAGTGATCCACCAAAGATCAGGTTAACAAGTTTGACGTTAGTGACAGTGTGATTTGTTCAGCGCTGGCTCTGAATTCATAGAGCGGCTGGCCTTCGGTGATAAACTATTGCACTGCGTGCACGAGGCTGTGGCAGTTGTCACCAGCCCGAGCACCGAGATGAAAAGGAAGCAGAGCTCTAATCAAAATACAGTGGTCAGGAGAGGTTGAGCTGAAAATTAAAATGTGCTGGTACTTTTCCCACACCATCCTCGCTTTCCAGGCAGCCTCTTGTGCCAGCGCGGGGCAAGGGGAGAGGATGTGCCATCGCCTCTTCCTTGGTTTGAAGCTGAGGACGAACCCACGGCCCCACATGCGTGGAGCATCCTCTGCCACCTCCCAGGGAGCCTGCTGCTGCTGGCCTTCAGGGCCCCCTTACAGGGAATAAATCCAGCGCCAAAGCTGCTTGAGCTGCACCATGGAGGAGGAGAACTGTTGTTAAAGAATTAACACGATGGAGAGGAGACATGAGAGCGCTTGGCAGAGGAGCAGGGCAGCACGACTCATGCCAGGATTGAAGCAAGGATGCAAAGAACCCTCTAGAAGGAGCTGTGAGGGAGTAAGTATGGTGCTGGCAGAGCCACAGGCTGGCTGCCCCAAAGCTGGGGTCACAGCAAAGGAGCAACTGGTGGAAAGAAAACACCCCAAAACCAGCCAGCGATGGAAAGCAGAGCGTCACTCCACACTTCTCTGCCCTGCAGCTGGAGACAGGCTCTGCCCCATGCAAAACCTGCTTATTATAACCCAGCAGCTCCATGTTCCAACCCAGGAGCTCCACAAGGGACAAAATCCTTCCGCTCAGGAGAAACACGCAGAGGACTGCACCCGTGTGCCAGGAGGCAGATGCTGAACTGCCATTTCTTTGCTACAGAATCTCCCTATTAACATAAGGCGGGGGGACGGGATGACACAACCTTAAACACACTTAAGCACAAGAGCTCCTATACATGAAAAGGGAAGAAGTTCCATTCTGACGGGTTTAGCAGCGCAGCCCCACGGGAGGGAGCCGCGGAGCGTGGGGCCACTGCTCACTTGGAGCTGCCTTTGTGGCAGCACCACATCTGCCTGAGTGGGCCTTCACGTGCGCTCTCCAATATACATGCAAATGTATATATGTAAAGTGCTGCTTAGTCTTTTAACACACACCCACCTTGGTGACACAGATTGTTAAATGGTTACTGCAGTTTCTCTTCGGAGCACGCTAGTCAAGGATTCCTGGTGCATTTGCTTGTTCTGATTGTTCCTCCTGCCTGCAGCAGCCGCTGCTGCACGAGTCTCCTGCTGCGCCCTGCGGTGATGGTGACCACCCGAACCTCTGCATCTTCTGGCCATCCCACAGACACGCAGGTTCATCGTGTCATCTCAGGTGACAGGGGTGGTGTGGCCATGTTGTGCGGGCCCCTCAGGCTGCAATGACCTAAAGGAGAAAACCCATCCTCCTGCCTTGTCCTCTGGGACCTGGGCAGGAAAAGGGGACCACCATGTGCCTGTCGCGTGGCAGGGCCCAGAAGACCATGCAAACCTTTGCTCTTTGCATTGCCCCCACTCCTGTTGTCCCCTCGAAGGCAGGACCCCCCTCAGCTCCTGCACTTAAACTCCCACAGCCAATCATGCTCTTAGCAGAAGCTGCTGCCAGTCCAAGTCCAAACAGCACCACGGTCATCTCCAGACCCACAAATGCCTCCAGCCCTGGCTGCTCCATGGCAGGACAGCAGCAGGCAGGGCAGGGCAGCGCTACAGCACCTGGACCTGTGCGGGGCTCCATCACCCTGATGATGCCTCTCCAGCGAGTGATAAACGCTGCTGAAGGGGGAAGATGCAAGCAAAGGGCAGACACCACCAGTGCAGAACAATTCACATTTATTAGTTCATACAGCTAACACTCGCTACACATGCGTTCAACACTTATTGGTCACATTTCCACAGGTAGTCAAGTCACAGAGCAGAGCAGCGGAGCAGGGGCAGGTCGGGCTGACACTGACCCGCACCGGTCCCACTGCACAAGGGGGACCGGTTGTGCCACGGCGCGCCCGAGACGTGCCAGCAGAGACATTCATTTGGTCATAGTGTAGTGACAGGGAGGCTGCTCCCGAGAGGTGCCACATGGGACCCGCTCCTCCTCGGGCGCTGTGGGTGAGGGTGGCAGTGGCCGGACACAGTGTCCTGCCCCAGCCCCAGCTCTGAGCGTGCCAACGTTCACCGTGTGTCATGCCGAGGCAACATCCTGCTTCCCTGATTTACACAAGGGATTGTGGGAAAAATGAAGTGTTTCACTGGGAGAAACCATCACCTGGAACAACAGCGGAAGGACACGGAGACCAGGACCAACCCATCTTGGAAACATCCCGCAAACCAGCGATGGGCTGACACAAGCACATGGCAGCAAAATGGACCCGCTTCCTCCTTCAGCACACTTACACCCAGGACGTACACATGAGGGCCCTGCAAGGTCCGGGCTACAAATGCAGCCTCTGCATGGTGTCTGAACCAGGACAGAGCTGGAACAGTGGCTTGATGGGCACCAACAAAAGCCAAACCGGCAAGAGCCACGTCCTGCCCTGCGGCTGCAGGCAGGAGCTGTGCTCCACTGGGAAGGACGTTGGAGCTCAGCCCTCCCCTGCAGTGTCACAGACACTGCCTCACACAGCCACAGGACACTGATCACCCTGTGAACAGTAGCTCATTGTGGCAAAGGCCACAGTGGTCACCACCATGGCACATCAGTGCTGGGTGAAAGCATAGTGTGCACAGCCCAACGCCCTCCTTGGGGCCGGGAGTCCAAGTCAAAACCATCACCAGCAGGTTGAAATGCTGTGGCAGTAACAGGAACCAAGCCACAACCCATGGGAAGGGAAACAAAACTCCACAATCACCCCTGTTCTTCAAACACTGGCAGTATTTTGTTTTTCACACAATCCCTTTGAGATGATAAACAGGATGTCACACGAGGTAGTTTAGTTATGGAAATTGAGTCAATAATGTTATCAACTATTACAAGACATTTTATAAATTGAAAGAAAACAATGAATCACAAAAGGCTTTGTTAAGGTTGATCGTCATCTGGTTTCAATTTCTGTTTCTTTTTGCCCTTGGGGGCATTTCTTCCACTGAACCATGTTGCTTCTTTCATAGACTTGTTAGAGGTCAGCTGCACACAAGCTCTTTTCAATTTCATTTTTTTCAAGGGGAATATAATTGCCTGGATTGGCCTCACCAGCTTTTTGGAGGGCTGGCTGAAACTCAGATCTGCAGATCCTGGCCACTGAGAGTGCTGGGAAGGTGCTTTTCAGCCCTGCAAACTTTTCCTGACTCTCAGTCAGTGCTGGCACCAGCTGTAACCGAACAGTTTCAGACTTCGGTCCCTTTCTCAAGCAGTCCGAGTCTACAGCCTGACTGACCCACAATGATAAATCTACACAGACTGGAAATTAAGATGCTCTGATTCTCCAGCAACTAACTGAGTGCAGAAAACACTGCCAGGGACATATTGAGAAATTCCCATTTTCCCCTTTCCCACGAGCGCTCAAACACATAAGGCAGAAGGATGAGGCAATACTGAAATACAGACAAACCTCTCCCGGCCTTGGGAGCTGATGTGCCTTCAGCAGAAATGTGAGCTCTCCCTGCAGATCCCCTTGCAACAGCCCAAGCAGCAACGTGCTCCTTCGGGATGCTTCAACCATTAAAGCACACCTAAGCCTTCAGTAGGCAAGCTTCCCACAAGCCAAAGCAAAGTTTTCTCCCCAGAAATCTCTACATGGGGCTTCATTCAGCTTTTAATGGGTCCTCCAAACAAGTCATGAAAGAAACAACAGTTGCAACATCAAAACTAGGGTTTCTCTGGGTCACATTTTAAATACTTATCCCTGAGCTTCTGTGTATTGCAAACAACACACCGTGAACCCGGAGAAACGCCACAGCTTGATACTGACATCCCATGTATTACCCTTGATTTACACATCATCTACAACTTAAAAATTAGCTTCATACTTAAACTAGTTCCCCAAGTTTCCCCCTTTCTCCTGCCTTTTATGTGGCAGGGATGATTGCCGCTTATTATCCTGAGAAATAACAACATTTTCACAGACACCAAGCTTCATAGCTTCAAATCAAAACCAAGAAAGAAGAATGAATGAACAGTAAATAGCACATTCACAGGAGATCTTTTTTTTTCCTTTTTTTTTCCATTTAAAAAAAATGTAGTAAAGGTAAAAGAAATTCAAGTTTTTTTAAAAAAAAGGTTGGTTTGAAGGACAAGACTTAAACTCCTTAACCTGAGGCGACTGTGTTCTGTGCAGAGGCCTGAAGAGCAAGATCTGATGTGTGTGGCAGAGGGAGGGACAGGCAGTGAGTCACACTGATGTGAGCTTGAGCCTTAGGGGCAACAGCAGGGTGAGGGCACAACCACCCAGGGCTCCCGCCGTGAGCAAGAGCAGCCCTGCAGACACACTGCAGTGCCCAGAGCTCTGCTCGCTCTGACAGGCTCACTCTAAAGCAACACCAGAACACCAGGAGAACTGCTGTTCCTGCAGTTGTCAATGCAACTGACTGCTTTGCACTGATCACCCTGAAAATGCCATGTTCCCCTTTAGTGTTTGTGTGATGGGAGCTTAGGATTTGAGTTACAGAAGGATCCAGAGCTGCACATCGCTGACCTGAAGCACGCACTAGCTCTGCACAGCTCTGCGGGCTAGCAGGCAGATGAGAATGATGAACACCACTGCATTATTAACAATTAGAAAGTAGTTAATGCACATGCAAAACGGCTGGAGAGTTACCTCCTGCTGCACTGGTTTTGCTCTGCCCAGAGCCCATCAGTTTCGGGATACCTGGCATCTCTGAGCGCCCTGGTTGTCCCCCAGCCCTCTCAAGGGGCTGGGCTTGCTGAGGACAAGGACTTGCTACTGACACACGCAGTGGGGTCAAGACTCAGCAGCCTGACCCAAAGGCAGGCAGTGGAAGAAAACCCAAGCGCTTTCAAAAAGCTTTTAGTCAGGCCCCAGGGTCTGGCCACTCGTGCTGGGACTCAGCCCCCAGCTGGAGCACCAGTTTCTGCTCTGTTCTCTGCACTGGGTGACCAGCTCCAACCTGTAAAAGAGCAACCAGGACACCTCGGCAAAGCCCCTCTGAACGCGTGAGTCTGAGCCCTTCAGATTTATGTCCCAAATCTCTGTTCGGATTAAAAGTAACTCTTCAGCCTTCCATCTGCACAAATGCTATGAAGGAGAGGAGGGGGTCAGTCAGCCAATTTATCTTTCAAATCGGGGATAAAAATTGACTTGTCATGGCAGAAAATTCTACCAAAGACTATTATTGTTGATTGATTCCTCTATGACAGAAGGTCAGATAAGCAAGAGCAGATAGATACCAAAGATAATGAACTTCCCCCTACTAGCATTAAGCACAAATAAAATATGAGTCCCTGTAAACCGAATGTTACGTGAAGAATGGAACAAAAATTCCAACCTTTCCAGGGTGTCCTTCAAACCAAATTCACAAATACATCTAGTGACTGACCTAATGTCTCTACATCTCTAGCTACATTCCTACCTTCTCATAATACCTGAGTTTGCAATGCAACACATTCACTTTACCCTGTTTAAAAAATACAAGTCATTAGAGGACTTGGTGCAGAAGATATTACGAATGACTGTCCGGTGAGCTAGATTCTGGTTTGATACTTTAGCTTCTTCCTTACTTGTCAGTTTAGCAAGGCTTTTCTACTCCCTAAAACAAATGGGTTATTTGGTAATGGATGCTGCTGCCAATCAACCTTTGTAAAATTTGATTCATACAACAGAAAGTAGAACATTCTTGTCCATTCGTCATCAGAAATGAATTTAGGGGTTTTGTTTTGTTGTTGTTGGTACAGCATTAGTCTTGGGAGTCTATTTTGGATAAACACAGAATACCTAATAGATTATTTTTGTCAGATACTTGGCAATATGATGACCACTTTTATGTACACTAATTAAAACAAACTCTTATTCACCAACAGATCATAATAATTCAGTAACTGCAGAATAGAATTACTCCTATGCAATTGTAACAATTCCTTGAGTGTATAAAACAGCGAGCCAGAAGATAACCCGTAATAAAAAGATCATATCAAGCTATTTGGAAATCAAACTCAAAAGCTGAGAAATACTTTCTAACTTACAAACAGATACACTAACATCTTCCCATTTACACTTGAGGTATGTATGCAGAAGGCTTTCCTGAGAAATACATGCTTGTCCCATTTGACAGTCAGAAAGTAAATGAGATTCACGGAACCGCCTTTGGATTGTGGAGCTCTGTCAAGCTGAACTGCTGCTGGGCCCAGCAGCTCTTACCCGTAACATCCTATTTAAATAATGAAAAATGAGCAGCTAGTGGACTTTTAGGATAGGGAAACCATCAAGCTGGAAGATGCCCAAGCAGGATTGCTGCCGTGGGTCCTGGGTGAGACCACGGCTGCCGACTAAGCTAGAGATGTGCCAAGCCAGTGGGTCACAGCATTTCTTGGGCTGCAACCGAGGGAGCACCTGCTGGGTGAAGGGGAAGGAAAGACGACTTTGGTGAACTGAGATTTTTCTCCTGTTCACCATCACATTCATCTCACAGCAGCTTCAGTACCTCTGAGCAGTACTCACTTTGTGCCTTCATCAGCACAAGACAAAATGGTAGCAACTGGTCTCTTTTACCCTGAAGAAACAGAAGTTGTTTCCCAAAGTATTTTTAAAACAGCATTCAAACATTTGGTGATGAACCCTCTTGCTACATCAGATTCATATCTAAGGACACAGGGAAAGAAATCCAGCCAGGGCAACACAGTTGCCTAGGAAAGTAACTGAGCCTTTGAATGTTAATTCTTAATGAAGGAGATGAGAACAAGGTGTCTCATCCAACCTCACCACCACCACCACCATAAGCTGGAAGCCGTGATGTTACTCACGAGAATACCCAAGTTTAGAAAACAACAGCACTTAGCAATTGCTCAAACAGCTAACCAGTTGTCATTAACCCAGCTCTCCACGCAGGGGAGTGGTGTGGAGCTTGTGAGACGGAAAATCCAAGCCTTGCAACACCTAGGACAGAACAGTTTACTAAGTACTGCATTAACAGCATTTTCCTGCTAGAAGGAATTCCACAAGAAGCAAAACAGCCCTGGCAGGATGAGTATGGATCATGCATTCCCTGAGTCCAGCAGAGAAAGCCATGCCAGTGGACACTGGAGTCCCTTGCCCCATTTCAGGTCACACTGAACTACAGGGTACATTAACTGTTCCCAGAAACAGACTGCTCGGGATTGGTGCAATGCGGAAGCCTCCTCAGTAGTCAGATACCACCCTGGAGGAACACACTATAAGGGGCAACCCTGCCTCTTCTCTAAGTAGGTTTTTCCTGCTTTTGTGAACCTAAAATGGATGTTAAGGAAGTGATGAGAAATGACTTGCAGTTCTCTAGCAACAAGAGCACCTTTGTATAATGCCAGGAGCCTGCTGTGAACTGCAGCAACAGAGTTTCAGTCGAATGGAGAGGTGCTGCAGCAACAGTGAGAGGCCAGTGGGTCAGGCTGGGTTGGGGAAGAGCCTACTCTTCCAGCTCCCAGGGGTAGACAGGAGCACTAAGCCCTTTGCAGCTTGGGAATATTACAATCCCGCTGGGGCAGGATTCAGGGAAACCACAGGAGCTAAACCTGCACCTGAAAACTGCCAGGGGAAAAGAAACCAACTGGCTAGACAGACTTTTCCTTCTTCTCCACTCCCTGCCTTTTAAAAATTATTATTCTATTTAAAGATAAAAAGCTTGGCACTTCTCTAACACTCACTTCTCCAAAATCATCCATCTGGGATACTAACAGCTCTGTCGATGCAGTGAGGCCATTTGCTCTCTACGACAAACGCTTTTGGATACAAATCATGGAAAGAGCAGTGCACAAACAGCATCTTCTCCTTGAGGTAGTCTTAGTCATCTTGGTCCCGAGCCCCCAAATACAAAAGAACTAACCCTAACAAACACTGTAACATTAAACATCTTCACATTCTGTAAACCGCTGGAGAATGCATCTGCTGCATTCATACAGAACCATGTGCATCGTGTTGAAGATCATACATTCAACTCTGTCGTGAAATAAATATATAGGAAAAAGAGTAAAAAAACAAAAAACAAACAAACAAAAGATTCTTGCTACAACGGCAGGGACACCACTGCCCTGTCTCCTGCCTGGATCGCGTTTGCCCCTCTCCCGGGGTGAGCCAGCTCCCTGCCCGAGGCACAGCGTAAGGCACCGGCCGGGCCGAGCTGGGCTCACTCTTTGCTCACACTTGTCTTGCAGGAATGTAGAACGGCCTTAAACAGGAGAGGCAGCTGCTCCAGGGGAACATTCACCATTTTTCCTGGTAAGAGAAAAACCAGAATTAGCAGCCACTCCTGAATCAGATTTCAGAGACACCTAAGCCAGCAAGGCTAGCAACGGTTTTACCTTGAACCTCTCAGAGAAACAGTTAATCATCCTACCGCTGCATTAGACATTTGATATTCATTTGGACACAACAGGATTTATTATTTACTGAATAGAAAGCAAAATAAATGGTCAAAGTCAGATCAAAATGATTTCTTCACAATGGAGCAGTATTTATAGAAACTGGGAAAGACTAAATCCTGTCTCTCCTCAAACTCCCTTGTTGATCTCAATGAGTAAATTATTAGAGCTATTCTGTGATTATTATCTAGTTCATTACGACAGAGTAGGATGAAGCATACAGAGCCTTGACACAGGGAGGCAAGTATCTCCCTTTGCCATAACATTCAGGAACAAACAATGTTTTAGTAACACCAGACCTTGTAGATCTAATTAGTGACACAACTACATTTGAAAGTTCACCTGCGGATTTCAGAGGTCCAGATGAGCTGAAACCTGGGGGTTACACTGCGGGTCTGCCCACTGCTCTCTCTACCATCTGCTCCATAATTAAGTAGCATTTCAGGGCTTTCTGTTTCTTATAACTACTCAAACCAGGATTGCACCCTTTTGAGGCAAAACGCCTCTGAGTTGGGATTGAAAGGAAGAAAATAAAAGGAGAACCCCCCACGGTACTTAAAGGGCAGCAGGTCAGAGCAAGGCATGGCTTCTTGGAGCAGGATGTAACACTGCATCTGCCAGCATTACAAGGACAGCTTGCAAAGAGCCAGTCTGGTTGGGTGAGCTAGGGGTGATGAGAGATGGGCTTAAAGGTGGCTGAGAAGCTTTGATAGAAGGTGGTCCCACACACACATCCTCCAAAGTCGGTAAGAATTTCACTGTTATAAATTAATTTTCTTTTAAAAGAAGCAAATTTCATAACTTGTACATGATCCCATGGGAGAAGAGCTCAGAAAGTTACCTGCAATATATCGTATCTCTGGCAAACACATCATTAAATCCGGAAAACGGTTTGGCTGGTGTGGATATTTGTACTCTGTGAAGTCCTGGCAAACATACCAGTACCGCTTATTCAGCTGCTCCAGTTGGGATGCATTGGTCAAACCCCTGATGTCTGAAAGGGAACACAATTAGAGCAATGAATGAAAACATGACAAAAACACCCTAGAAGAATGGCAGCCTCACACTTATTGCCATTTCTTCAGGAGAGACAGACTGCTTCCTGTAACTCTAAGCTGTGTCCCAGCTTCAGAGGCTGCCCAGTTCGACAACAACTAAAATTCCCATCTCCCCTCCTGGCGTGCCTGCATCATGGGCACGTCTTTACACCTATGTCTGGGTACAGGATTTCTTTCCACAGAGGGCCAGGATGAGAACAGCTAATGTCTTAAGCTGCTCATCTACAGAGCTCAACTAATGCTTTTGGAGATAACGGCTTCAGCAACCTTAAATCCTCATCTGCCTGGTGTAAAGCAGCTGTGTGTCAAGGTTTAGTCCTCACAGCAGATTCAGCGTAATACTTCCTCAGACAGAAACATGTTGATTTTAGCTATATCATCCTGGCTGAGGAAAGCACTCAACTCTATAATTCAAGGTACCATCATATTTTTCCCCATCTGTTTATGAATTATGTCATATGAGCTTTATAAACTTGTCAACTTCTTATTTTTAAATTTAGCTTTGCCAATGTCAGGCAACATACAGAAAGGAAAAATGGACATTTCCAAGCTATCAAACTGGCAGGAAGTCCCACTGCCACCCTTCAGTGTGATCAATGGCATCGGCACACTGCTGGGAGTCCTAGGAGGGATCCAGTGCCATGGAGCAAGGAAGCTGCAGACCCTTGGTGCAGGCTCGTATTGTAAGACCATCTGACGGAAGAGGCATTTATCTACTGCTCCAAAGCTGACTTTTAAAAATAATTCTCAGGTATTTCACATAAAAAATTGCAAACTTCAACTAAAAATAAAAGAAGACAGGAAGTTAATGAAAATACATTTTGGAAAACAATGGAGACAGCTCGAGAAGTGTATTATCCAGTGTCAGGAAACTGCCCAGGGAAGCAAACCGGAACCTCAGCCCGGCACAGATTGAAGCGTCAGCACTATCTCCTGCTGGAAATGAGTGGGGGAGGAGAGAGCCTGCAGCACATTTTTACAGACTGCAACTATCTTTCACAGTACAAAAGACTTTGGGGACATTTATTTCCAAAATTACAGCTGAACGCCATCCATTGAGCATTTGCCTCTCAACAGTTTTCTTCTTTTACAACACGAAGAAATGTTGACGCTGGACCACAACAAATGACCAGCGAGCAGTGGATTGAGATGATATGTGAGAGCGGAGACAGGGACAGGCACTTCTGAGGAACAAACACAATCTATTCTAAACTATTCCAGCCCACTACAGCTGTTAGGCAATGACCAGGATCTTCTCACATGTTGAAGAACTACTCTGAATGGATTTTGAAATGTCCAGGGTCTTGCAGCAGCCTGGACTGCCAGCTTTAATACCCTGGTTAATCAACAGTCCCTTCTTAGGCTGAATTAATTGCCTGCACATAATTACTACATTTGTGATTACTTTTCCCTGTGAAGAGTTAGCATTAGGTGTAGCATCTAAAAAGTAGGAAGCCAGCTAGGTGACCTAAGTATACATCCTGAGTGTAAGTATTTTAAATAGCCAGAAAAGCTTGGAACAAATGCATTTTCTAGTTAGGAATCCTCGAAAGGTTGTTATGCAAACAGCCAACATTTACTTCAGGAAAAGAAAGTGATGCAAATTAACTGTTTTTAAAATACCATTCAGTTAACTGGCTAAACAGTTACCTAAAAAAATAATACTTTTAGATTAAAAGTTTCTTAGCAGCTGGTAGGTCATCACTCACTCAACTCTTATCCAGAAAGGTTTCACTAGCCTCTCTGATCTCTTCTTATCTTGGTATTGGTACCCTTGGTACATATATAAAACGACACACTTGGTCCCTGTATTTAAAGGCAACAAAAATTGCCTAAGCAAATTAATTCATTTGCTTCTAGGATTTCCTCATGTGGGTACCCAAGTATCCTGCTCTGCGTGTGTATGGTCTAAATGATGGCAAACACATACAGGTTTCAGAGCTCGAGACGCTTCATTGATCTCAGACCTCTTCCTCTTATTTCTCGTCGGGGAAGCAAAGGTTTCTTAGACTGTTCCACAGAATTTTTCCAGTGGGGCCAACATCTCCTCTTCATCAACTCACCTTGATTTAGGAAGTTAATGGCTTTCATACACGCATACTCCTCATTGCTGACCTTCAACTGGTTAAATTTGCGAAAGAGGTAGATCAACCGCTCCATCACCTCCATCCCCTCTTCACTGAATCTGGAGGATAGAGATCACACATCAATGTATATAGGAAACAGTCCATACAATAAAGGCAAGAAGCTTATTAAAGTAACTTCAGAGATTTTAACATCTTCAAAGAGACTTAATAAAATTTGTCATCAAAACTGTCCAAAGTCTGCTGGCACCATTATTAAAATAGAAGCGAGAAGGAAAATTACTCTAGCAGACACGACTGCTAGAGATATTTTAGCAAAAAACCATCTCTTGGTGATGCAGTTCATCACCAGCCTGCTCTGACAGAGGAAAAGGTTTGACGGAGCCAGAAATATGCACAAACTGCTTGGGTGCTCATAGGCACACTGCTTTGCCTCTCTGCACTTGTATTTCCCCAGATTTCAATGAGGATTGTGCCTCCACCAGGCTGCTCTGGTGATACAGCACTGCAAGAATATGGAGCCCAGACCCTTGCTGCACAGATACTGCTTCCCAGAACAAAGTCAATTTCCAACAGGAAAAGTGCCTGCAGTTTCCTGTATCTGTAGAGTGCTGCTGGAAATAGTCTTGTTTTAAACACTGAGGAATTACTCTGGCCCATGTGCAAGTGGCACACACTTCATTTATCTGACAGGTGAGGAAGCTCACCTCCTGAAAATTCCCAGGAGTGACTCAGAGATCCTGTGCTTCCACAAAGCCTTTTCATTACGGTTTGTTAATTTTCCTCAGCTGAGAGCTTCTGGGGTGAGACATATTGCAGGAAGGCTGGGATCCTCCTCACAAGTACAAATATACATGAAACCACAAATAACCAGTGTTAAAGGAAGTAGAACTGCAGGGGATGGCCTAAGGTTGAATTGTGCAGTCTAAGGAACACATGCTGCTTCTTTCTAAACTTTCCCCCTCAAATAGGATTCACTGCACTTAATTAATGTGTATCAAGATCCAAGCAGGAAAGCACTGCTGCTAGTGTCACTGTCAGGGATCCTCTGCTGGGATCTGGATCCACCATTCGCACCAGCCCTGGAGTTTCTCACCAGGTAGAGCCAAAGTCATTTCTGAATCTGTGCTGAAAATAAGCTCTGTGTTTCTCCTCTATGTGCACACTCTCCAAGGGAAGCCAGTGAGAGACGGGCGGGAGAGCACACACTGATGCACAGGGAATGCAGATCTTCCCAAAATCTCCTGGGAAATTGCCTGATGGAGGTTTTGCAGGTGCAGAATGAGATCCTCCTGCTGATAGGGATGCCAGGCTGCTTCTTTCGGAGTGACGCCCCGTGTGCGCACCATGATAAAGCCATGGTGTAAAGTGGAGCTGGAGGGAGCAGAGAGCTGTCGGTGCCCGCAGACACGCTCTGGGACCATCCCACACGTGCCAACAGCCAGAACAGCCTCTTGGAAACACATCTCACAGCAATACCCCCAGTTTCAAAGACACCACATATTGCAAAAATGCTCAGAAGTGGGACAGAAGTGTTTAGGGAAGCTTCAGCTGCGCTCTGGCATTGTACAGCACAAAGAATAAGAGCACAACCAGAAAGCCATCTTTGAATAGAACAAAAATAGAACCTTTTTCACTGAAGAATACCTTATTTTGGCATATGTGTTTGTTTACTTCAAAGTTATTTGTAAAATGCATGGTGGAGTCTGACCTCAGAGAAGTGAAAACAAGCTGTCTGAACTCCAGGTCACTTCTTCAAGAAAGTAATATTGTAAGTGATGAAAGCCTTGTCGGCTAATCTAAAGTTGTACAAGTTTTCTTGCTCTCAAGTTGACATTAAAAATCTTGCAGGTGCAAGATTGCAAAGCTCAAGAAGTTAATGAGCACAAAGACCACTCAGTTGTGTGTTGGGTTTAATTGTTTTTAGAGCATGCACATTTTTACCAGCCACTCATCACTTCATAAATCCAGGAGAGCTCTTCTCTCACTCCTGCAGTTCAACTGTCTCACTTTTCTGTGCATACTTTCCTCCCCCTTTCAAACAAAGCTGTTCTGTTTTTCACAGCCCTATTTCTTCTCGAGGACTGACTCCTCCACACACTTCTCCTCGCAGTTTACACCAGGCAAGTTTCTGACTGAGAGTTATCAGGATCAGCTGGGGAGGAGGGGGAAGGGAAGCGCTATCAGGAGTGCTGGGGGAGGTCAGGAATCTATTCATTTCATATTCATCTCCAGAAAAACAGCACAATAAAAGAAAACATTTGATCTTGCAGACAAACAGAACATTTAGCCAGTTACTAGAAGTGATTAAAACACAGGGGCTGGGGAGCTCATCCTATGCTTTCATCGTCACCTACCTAAGCATTAGCATTGCTCCCGTCATTTTGCTAAGTAAGAACATGAATTAACCCCAAAGTACCAGACTATGGCAACTCAGTGAGACTTCTTCAGCCAGCCGTGAGATGTAATGAACTTCTATTTGCAGTCATTACTGATCAATGCCAGAGGAAATGGGGGCTCTTTGAGAAAGCCCATGAGTCAGACAGGTCTCCCAAAGAGCCCCTCCCAAATCCAAAGGGATCAGCTTCTCCAAGTGTATTGGACAGAAGACTGATACTCATGAACTATCCCACTGCCACCTGCAGTCAGCCAAGCTATGGCTGAACTACCATGAAGACCATGCAAGCCTGAGACCCCTCACCTGTGCAACTTCCCACTAAATGGCTTTTTTGGTGTGCATTTTCCTTTGTCACAATGACAATTAATGATCCTTGAAAAGCTAAATCAGAAGAGATTGCAGAAACATTCCACTCCAGAGAACACCTATTTTCATCCATGTGCACAGATCTTCTCTGAAGGACTTTCAAGGCGACCAGCTCTGAATTGCTGGTTTCTGAAGGGCGAGGATTCCTCCTTTGTCTTGTTGTCTTACTCTTGCTTGTATTTATCACAAACCCAAAATGAAAACAAACACTTCTCTTTTGAGGCTCTGACCAGGACAGCAGGAACAAAAGGACAGCTGAATGCAGGAACAAGTGTTATTGTGGTTTTCTATGACCCTTACTGTTCCTTGCAGGAGCAGCACCAGATGCACAATGAATGGCCGGGCAGAACATCACTGCAGAGGAACCTGCCCCAGGAAATGAGACACCTGGGTCCAGCTCTTGGCTCCTCCACTCCTCCACTGTGGTCTCAGCCAGCCAGCCCCTCTGGGTGTCGAAACATGCACAAAGGAACCTCAAAGAACCATAAAGATCCTGCAATGGCTGAGGACCACAGCAGTATTTTAAATCTCTGCCATATCTAGCAAGGGCAGAGGGCAGCAGTTTCCATAAACCCTACCTATTCTGCCATAATAATGCGAGATTGTGAGTCTACTGCCAGAAAGAGGATCTGTCTGGCATCAAGACTGCAAAAAACCCACCCAAACCAAAAAAACAACACCCTGACCAAAATGATAAATGAAAGGCAGGTTCCTCAGAGCACCAGATAGTACATACTATGGAAAAAACAAGAGCTAAGTTGCAACATCTTTTAAATTTATGTAATCAAAACAAAGAAACAGCAATTAATAATGAACACTTTGATAATGCAGACAACCAGCTTTGAGAACAACCTTTCCCCTGATCCAAAGGGGTTTTAAATAAGACCTTCCATCCTGAATCTCAGGGTTACGCAAAGTGTTGGTTAGTTTTACTCTCCTCAAGAAAAAGGCAGTTTGTTGGGCTGTGCTGGAGGACAGCAGCATTGCTATGGGGAATTCAAATGGCACCATGTACCTTCCCCTGAAGAAGGAAGTTTGGTTCAATACTAACTAACCACGGCATACTTTCTAAGCCTGGAACAACCACTCCCTAGAAGAAGAGGAAAGGAAAACAGCTGCAGGTGAAGTGACCTGTCCTGGAAGAGGTGGCAAGTTGCACTTAACATCTCCTCTACTTCTAGATCTTACTCCCTTACCCACAGGTTCAGCCTGACATCTTACCTGTGCAGTTCATCATCAGAGGGAGAGTACTTGGAGGTGACGTCTGCAAGGTCACCAAAGATCTGCTTGCTGTAAACAGTCAGCGAGGAGAGCAGGATGAGCTCCTGCCATGTAGAGCTGAGCAGGCAGGTATAGTCCTTGATGGAGAGTTCACAGAAGAACGGCAGCTTCTTGATCCAAGCAATCTGCCTGAAAAGCAATTCATCTGCCAGACGACACAACAACGCAAACAGCTCTGCCTGAGTCACTTTATACCTGCAGGCACAGTTAACATGAAAGCAAAAAAACCCATTAAAAACATTGAATGACATAATTTGATCAAGCACTTGAAAAGCAAGGCAAGACCCCACAAGAATTCGTGTCCAAGTGCCCAATGTGCCAGTTCCCAGGGTGCTGCAGAAGCTGTGATGGCCAGCACCCATCCTGCCCGGCCAGGGATCGTGGGAGGAGCCACCCCAACCTCTGGAGCCACCCACTCCACCAGCACCCAGCCTCAGAGAGCTCGTCAGCTCTCACTAATGAATGGAATACCCAGCTTTTTTCCATCTATGTGTATTTTGCCAGCTACTATGCGATTACCAGGCCTTTTGTACAGTTAATGTACTCTCAGGGCTGAAACCCATCGAATTCCACTCCTGCACAGGCTCAGCCCAGCCATGTAGCCTGGAACCCCATGCAAGGTCTGTGCATGCCAGCTCCAGCCCCAGGCAAGGGCACAGGATGTGCACAGGTTGGGGTCCGGTTTGCTGCTTGCACTGTGGCTGCATCTTCTCCCAGTGGACGTTCTCCCTGTGCTGATCAAGCCGTGAGCGCACGCATCCAGCTGCTGCCCTCGCTGTCAGCAGCCCCTGTGCGTGCAGGCAGGGAGAGGCAGACCGAAAGGACAGCCTGGAACACACAGCTCTGGGCAGCCTCTTGCACACTCACCCGTCCTCAATGAGCATCGGCGTGCCGAGCGGCTCCAGGTCCTCTGCTGACACCAACTGATTGATAAGACTGTGCGACTGGGGGTCCAGGCTGCGCGTCTGGGGGGGCATCAGAGCTGAGTGAGCAGAGTAGCTAAAAAGGTGCGGGAGGTACTGATAGTGCGTGGACACCGGCGTCCCGATATACTGATCCCTGAGTGCAGCGAATCCATTCAGCTCCACGGACCTACTGGAAAAAGAAAAACTTTTTAATATACCCCCCAAATTCCACCCAATTCATTAAAATGTTGTATCTAGCTCCACCAGAAATGTTAATAAAAAATATGGAAAGAAAACAGAATGAGAAATGTCTTTGTATTTAAACCTACACTGGCAATAATTTAGAGCGTGCAGACTAAACATCTTACATTTGCTTCACATTGAGCCTGGCTCCGTGTTAGTTCCACTTAACGGAGATGTGGGAAGAGCAGCTGAGCAGCCATTCGGAGAGTAACAAAGCATTTCCACCCCAGCTTCCATAAAGGCCAGAATTTAGGATTGTAAACTAAGTATTTACACAGCCAGTGAACACAAATATCTCCCAGCTTAAGATGCAACTGAAAGCAGATGGAATGCAAGTCTGAGATGCTCACTGTGTTTACAATCAAAGGCTGGCACTAACGGTAACTGGTGTTAATATAACACCATATAACACCATCAATTAGTAACCTAAACGGAGTAATTTATGTTCAAAATCTGAGCAGAGTGCAGAAAAAGAGCTTATTCTGAATGAGCACTGAAAGGTAACCAAGTTCCCACGATCTGCAGAAAAGACTATCAATGCAAATTAAAAGATATATTTTAAATACAATTTTTGGGGGGCCTTCTTTTACATCTGCTGCTGAGGGTTTCACCTCCCAGTTCAATTCTTTTCAATCCAGTGGCTGTCTGTCTTAAAACACAATTAGAGGTGTAAGAACCTGCAGTATACTCAGTTTACGCAAAGATATGCTCACGGTATATTTTTCCTACATTGACTCAAAATATCACTCAGGGAAAGGCAGTCAGGATGACTGCCATAAGGAATTCTTCCAGGGGTCATTCCCACCTTGAAGATGGAGTAGAAACAGGTGAAGGCTGGTTGCTCTCAGAAACTCCATTTCCAGGGGAACTATGGTCGCTGTCTCCGTTGTTGCTCCATGACATGTTTGCCTCTCCCTCAAATTCTTGCCCAGACATAATTCTCTCAATCTCTTCCTCTGATATCTGTCAAGCACAGGATCATTATGGTTACTTCAGCTGACAAAAAGAACAAGGCAGAGTCTCTGTATACAAAACACCTTGACCGTATGGTCACATCCAACAGAGCTGAAACCACGCCAACACCAGGAAAAACATTTTGCCATTCCTGTAGATATCACATCTTTCCTTTACATTCAACAACATACATGAAAAATTCTATTTACAGCTAATTGTGGTGACCTCCAGCAGAACAATTTAAGTGACGATAACACAGTAGGCAGGAATGGACACATGTAAAGATGTCAAAGACACACAGCAACAAGCCATAAATCATCCACTGTCACACAGTGAAAAACCTGGGAGTAACTGAGGCCAGTTCATTGGGAACATCACTCAGTACTGGCAGAGGTAAAGGCAAATGGAAAGTGGGATAGGGTCCGGTTTGACAAAGCAGTTGAGAAAGGCAAGGTGACATATATATAAAATTAGACAGGAAAACATTTACAGGGAATCACTGTTCCCTATTTTTCCCCAGAGAAAAGCCAGGTGACACCCAAAGTAATCAAGCATCTAATACTTAAAACAAGTATTGGAGAGTAATATATATGAAACTAAAATAGACTAAAAAAACCCCAAAATTAGTTTACTGGAGTATAAAGTTTTAACTGGAGAAATGTTGCATTAGTAGCAGGATAAATGCAACATAAAAGTTTTGGGGCTTTTTTATTTAATACTGCTTGTCTCTTTGCCAGGCTGTCACAAAATATGGAAAGACCTTGAGTTAACATGCTGCCAGGCAGTGCAGTGTACTCTGAACATCATTTTCAGGAGCCAAACATTGCTTAGACAGCTTATTCCAGCCTTGCAGAAGTGTCAGAAAAACTCGGCACACTTACCCAGGGACAGAATCTGAAGGGTGCAATAGCTGAAGAGTCTCACCCCAGGAAATGGAGTTAATGGCATAACCTATGGTCCAACACTGGCTGGTCACGCCTGTCCCAGATGAGCCCACTCTGGCTAGCAAAGGCTGCTGTTTTACTACAGCTACATAGCTCACAGAGGCACTAAAAATTGTTACCTGGCCAGAAATGCAGTGTTTGTTCTTCTGCGGCTTTAATCAGGAACTAATGCTGTTATAAATATGTTTGCAAACAGCAGGAAATGTTCTATCATTACAAAGAGGTTTTTTACTGTTTGAGCTAGGCTCTCTCTGATGCTGCCCACAGGCACGGCTGCACTGTCTGATTCTTGCCTTTCTCAGTTTGCTATGAAGGATCTCACTGAGCAGGCAGAGCATCTGGTCTTTTGGTTTCTCACGGTTCGGTTTTGGGCTGGGGTGACTAGCCTTTTCACAGGCACACAGAGTCACAGAAAACGCTTTCAGTGTTATTTCTATTTTATTAAAATAAATAGTAAACTCCTAAAAGACCTCTTTTCCAGAAGCAAGCTGGAAATGGCCATCATTTCTCACGTGTGCAATACAAGCTGTTGGGCTGAATTACCTTGCGCTTTACAAGACATCTCCAGACAAGCTGTGCCATCAATCAGCAAGACATTTACCGGGTGCCCCGCTTGCAAGAACTGAAGGAATTGCAGCAGGCAGCCCCTGAGATTTACTGGGAGCTGCGGAGCCGTCCTTGTGCAGCTCACAAAGGACAGAGCACCTCGAGCATGCCCGAGAATTCACACAGGCACCTGGGACTGCTCCAGGGACAAGCTAGCAAGGAGCTTTACTTACAAATCTACAGTTGACGATGTATTTCTAATGCTTGTGGAGAGCCAAAGCCCTGCTATGCCAGCAGGAGGCAGAGCATGGCTGAGAGGCTCAATCAAATCAACCCCAGCCCCATCCCAAGGTGCTGCCACAGTCTGAGCCCATCACTGCGAGAGGAACTGTGTGCCAAGGCCAAGAGAGCAAAAGCTGAAGGGAACCATGGAGAAACAGCCAGACGTGCTCACCTGGACAGGTCCGATGCTTTTGTTTCTGCCTCCTGGCATGCCATCTTCTCTGATTGCTGAAAGAAAACAAGCAAACCTTGGTGAGGAAGGCTACTGTTGGGTATTCCAGAAGTATATAAGAAGGTATCTACCATTTTGAAGAAAAATCTTTGTGCCTTAAAAGATTCATTTTGTTCATCAAAGCAGTTTACACAGAAACCTCCGGTGCTTTCCAGGGCACTGGAGAGCTCAAGCCATACATGCCATGATCCTCACCCTAACAGTAAAAACACACTGATGTGGCTACAAGTTTTACCCAGGGACTTTAGTTTTCTCATGTGGTGCTGGAGTGACAGGTAAGGAAGGAATAGCAATTCTTTACCACAATTAATTCCAGCATCATTTGAGAAATGGCTTTCACCTTGGAAATAACCCAGTGAATGCTCACGAGTGCTAGAAAAGAAAACGTGAATGCCTGCATTCCTAACTGCACTGCCCACCGTGAACCACCATGAGCCAGGCTCCACCTGGACAGACACGAACCAGTGCTGCAGCAACACAGAGATAAAGCACCTCACTGGTAACTACTAACACTGCTGTCACTTCAGAGGGTCAGATCTCCATGGCTGTCACGGAAAACGAAGGGGAGATTTTACGCAGCCGGCCGCACACAAAGCTGTCACTGAACACTGGAGTTACTAGGCCGAGCTCTGCAGTTTCATTTCAGAAGGGCAGCCCAGTTTCTCAATACAGCAGCTGCATTTTTAAAGCTCTTTAAACAATTTCCAAGGAACTTCAATGAAGTCCAATTAAGGGGATTATCCTGGAGATGCTTCTCCACCTTCCTTTTCCCTCTGCTTTAATCTTTATTGGCAGAGCAGCTCTGCAGAAGCTGACAGCATACGAGGACCAGCCCTGCTCCGGGTGTGCTGCCTCTGCTGGGCCAGGTCCCCCTGTTTATCAGGTCCCAATCTCTTTCCCACCACGACCTGGCCAGACTTGGCAGGAGGCTCTCCCCAGCTGCACAGTGACCTTGCTGCTGCTGGCTGGCCTGGCCCTGCTTGGCACACGGGGCTGCAGGAGGCCCTCCCGAAGCAGAAAATGACACAAAATGTAAGGAAAAAATTGCCTGTTGCTTGATTTTAGACACCCACAGCTCAAATCATCCTTGTCTGTGCTTGCAGCGCAGGGATTACACACATTCAGCTAAGGCAATCACCGCAAGGTAGAGCTGCACACACCTCCACTTGCACCTAAACTGCGTTTTCCTGCATCACAAACCCCTCGTCAATCAATGCACATCACTACAAAGAGTCTGATGATTTACAACAATCCCTGTGGCACCTTCCAACAACACGTTATGAGATCAGCAATACAGTTTCAATCCTTCTAACGCAAACTCTATCACCTCCATGCAACAGCGAGTAGTTTTGTTTAAAATGCCAGGCAGCATTCACTTAAGCACACTGGAGAAGACACAGACACAGAATAGAAACCAGCTGCAACTACCTGTTACATCACACAAATCTCTTAAGATACAGCAAGATAACAAGCTCTTTTTTACAAACAGGGCTGTTCATTTTCTATGAAAGCTCTTTCCAGAAAACCTTAGTTTCTCATTAAAAAAAGTGTGACTGGTATAAAACTGAGCTGTCCTGGTTACCTCTCTGTTACTCCCTTTAGGGTTTCTTTTAACATAACGGAACTATGGTAACTGTTTTCCCATTTTGGGGGAATTTCTCTACTTTTCCAAGATACTTTAGTGCTAACTGTGATTCAGATAGCTTCTCAGCCAATGGCATTATGAGCTATGGGCGTGAATTGTCTTGGTCTTTTGATTTTCAAGTGCTATTGGAGGAAAGGGTAAGCGGGAAAGAAAGAAGAGGGAAGAACAGAAGGCACCGGA
>NW_009934951.1:23093-31878 GCF_000696875.1 Nestor notabilis
CGGCGGGGGCCGCGGTGCCCCCGGGGGGGGGCGCCCCCCGCTGCCGCTACCGGTAACGCCAGCGCAGGCAGGGACCGGGCAGGGACCTGACAGCGAGCGATGGGACTTAGAAAACCCCGAACACCGCCCCCCGGGTGGTAAGATCCCGGAGGCGCGGAGCAGTTCACGCTGCAGACCCCTAGGATAAACGAACCCGGCCGGGTTCTGGCCACAAAGCGCTACAGTCTCATGACCGGGAGCTCAGTTGTTGTCCCCAGCAAGTGGAACTCCCAAAGATCATTTGTAATCGAAGCGGTCAGGAGATAAGCTTTCCATCTCAGCCCCAAGATACTCTTCCTAAGGAAGATCCTGGCGGATCTGCAGTAAATTGATGGAAGTTTTAGTGCTTTTGACAGGCAGCTTTCACATGAAGGATGACACTGAAGGCATCAATAGCTACGCTTGAAAAACATAAGATGACACCTCTGTTTGGTGGCCAGGAAGGGGTCCCTCCTACCAGCCCACCAGCTTGTCCATGAGGGAAGAAAGGAGCATGAACAGCCCCTGTACTATGGCAGCACCCACTCCTGCTCCATCTCCTGTCAGTTGCCATTAAACCAGTAAGTCTCTGCCTTTAACGGATAACAACATTTCCAGAGATTAAAAAGGCAATAGATTGCAGTGAGGAGTCTATTCCGGTCTATTTGTTATTATTAACTTCTGAGCTAATAAAGATTTTCCATCCTGAAGATGACACCGTAGCATTTCATTTCTCTGCACATGTGGGGAATAAGGAATGGCTAACCCAGATCACATGTGCTCCACAGTGACCCTGTACCTGGCAAAACCACCTTCAGCATTCCCAGCCCCACACCACTGTGCCGCATCAACCAGAGATGGGTGGTAAGTGAAGACCCTCATGACTGGGGAGCAACGGCAGGTCTAAGCTCCCACAACAAACAGGTAAATCTGACTCAGATCTCTGGGGATTTTAAAAGCCTATTTAAATGTATTGGGTTTTGCCACATTAGTATATCGAGGCATAAAAACAGTGACCACTTCACTCAGGGTAAATGCAAGGCCAGATCCATCAGGAAGGACAGTAACAAACTGTCACCTTCCCTGAAAAAAGGGATCACAAGGATAAGTCCTCCAAATACGTGCTTTCATACAGATCTTCCCTTCAATACAGTAACCAAGTAGTTCAGGAAGAATTTTTTATCCATGCATAATTTTGCTGAAGTTTCTCTTTTTCTTGTCCAGAATTTGAGAGGCAGAACCACAACACAGAATGGCAGCTGAGGCTGGGCAGCTCCCATTGCTAGCACGGAGCCCAGCCTGCACCTTCCCCTGTAAAAAGCCCAGTGTTCTTTACCTTTCCGGTTCATCCCCATCTGGAGGCATTTGAGCAGGCGGCAGTACTGGCATCTGTTGCGCTGTTTGCGTGACATGACGCAGTTCTTGTCCCGACTGCATCTGTAAACCCGCTTGTTGCAGATGCTCCTTTTGAAGAACCCCTTGCAGCCCTCGCAGGAGATGATCCCATAGTGCAGCCCCGTAGCTCTGTCCCCGCAGATCAGGCAGGTTCGCTGATCCACCCGCTCATCTGCAAGAGAAGAGGAAAGGCTTTGTGGTCAACAGAACACCTTCATTGGGTGATCAGAAACTCTCCTGAGGGGACTGGGAAAGGCATCCCGTGGCCTGCCTGGACAGATACCCCAGAGTATCTGGACAGAGTATGGCACAGAACACCAGTCTCAGCAGCCTGGCACAGCCCAGCGAGAGGCACCAGCTCTGTGACCCTGCTGAGGAGTAAAGGCTCCTCACCACCTTTACTTTGGGAAACAAAGTGCTGTTTAGATCATGAGGAGGACACACTACAGCCATAAGAGGCCACACTGCTGCAGTGCCTGCCTCTGCCATTGATCAAGGTCTTCTCCCTCCATGGGCAGCAGGTCAAACCCCACCACCCAGGGGACAAACAAGGCTTCCCTGACACCTTATGTATTCCCTTAATGAAGAGTAGAGACGAGAGCGAAGAAATGGATGCTGTTTTTCCACCAGCATGGCACAAGCATGCTGTGCTGACCCAGGAGTTTATTCCCAGCACACAGGTTTTTGTCTGGATGTTGCTCTTGGTGCTCAGTGGTGCCTCGGTGCCACTGTGGACACTCAGTAGGAAAGCCCTGGAGTTTCTGTTAGGTCAGTTTGATGAAGCAGCAGCAACTGTCAGGTTCATGCGGATCCATGGCACAGCTCCGGAGAGCAGCAGCACATGGCTGCAAGGGGGAGCTCCACCTCTCACCTTCCCAGCACTGGGGCAAAACCCTTAGGGAGAGCTGTGCTGTCGCCCCTGCTCCAGCAACGTCACTAAACTTCGTGCTGCTGTTGACATGAACCTTGAGGGGAAACAGGGTATGAAGTATCCTACTGCACAGGCCAGGGTGTGCAAATACAGAAATTGTGCCTGGCAGACATCAGTGAACACAAAATGCTGTGACACATTGTGTGTTCCTGGGGCAAGCACCTCCCTGCTTCTTCCTGTGGCTCCAGCTGCGCCAGCAAAATCCTCACAACACACATCACTGCCCAGCACCCAAGTGAATGTTACTACAGAAATGATCATACAGTTATCCCACAGTGACGTGATTTTACTGTTCCTTTTACACATCTTTGGAAGGCCTTTGATGGCTAAAAATGTAAACTGAGGATGCCCAGCACCAGGAGCTGTCGCATTAAATTCAGTATCTTCTGACTCTAACACTACCTGAGAGACAGAGCAGGAACGATGCACAGCTCAGCGAGAACCTGCGAGCAGACAGTGAGCTGCACAGACACTGGTGTCAAACGGACAAGTACATGATGGTTGAAGAGAACCCAGATGGATCCTCACTCATCTGCACAGGGAGGCCTAAACCTCACTTCACATCAAGAGTCAGCTACACTTAAAATAATGCCTGCAAGTTGCACCAGCAGCTTTTCCTGTAGCAGATGTTTAGCACAGGCAAACAGCTTAACCCCTCACACACCAGGACAATCTGCCTTCCCTGCCCCAGTGTTTTAACCCATTAGTATCCCAGCAGATGCAAACAGAGCTGCACTTTGAAGACAGGCACTATTCAAGTGTGTTAAGGGCTACATACCAACCTGCAGCATACTTCGTGGCATTGCTTTCCCAGATAATCATTAGCCAGATGAATAGATCACCCTGGCTGAGCAAGGTGGTGGCACCGAGGAACAGAAAGGACATCGCTTTGGTTTGGAGCAACAGGACTTGAGGAACTACACTTCTATCTTTCACTCAAGTCAAGCATTTCCTGTGGGTGCTGGTTAAACCAGATTGTTTCTGGTATTTCTGGGCTTGAACACACAACCATGCAATCTCCAACAGGCAGAAATACCCACAGCTAAGGCAGGACTTGGGAGGTGACACCACTTCTCTGCAGCTCCCTGGGGATCGACACTGCACGTGGCTCTCCACGCGAGCCTTGGTACCCAGAGTTTAACTTGAGCCCAGTCCCTTCTCTCTGGAGTTTTTATGATACAGATATTTAATCACATATAGTTAAAGGCAAGCTGCTTAGGAGCATATGCTTTCCAGAGCCTGCCTTGCAGACACAGGCTGTGCTGCGCACAAGTTATTCCTCTGTGGCCAACTGTTCAAAACACTGAGGAGAAACTCCTCTGGGGCAGGAGCTCACATGATAGCTACAATCAAATTAGTAACGAGGAGATCAGGAGTATGCGGCAGTGCTTGGCAGAGACACCACGAAGCAGTCACGGCAGCAACCTGATAAACCAGTGCATAGCTTCTTACTACTGGGGAACATGTGAACGCAACAGAAACAAATGAGACACATGCATTAGGATCAGAAATGAAACCAGTTTTCAGTTGCACAAGCCAAGTAAACACCCAGACCAGCTGCTCTCTCATTCACAAGCAAGTTCCTCCACCTTTTAAACCCGGGAGAAACCACAACCAATGTGTGTTAATCTTTAAAAGGTTTGTTACAGCACAGCATGCAAATTAGCACTTTTCTGCAAATGTCACTGCAATTGCTATAAAACCTTAAAATAAAGGGACCACTGAAGGAAACAAAAACTTCAACTGAAGAAATGTTCATGGTGTCACCACCACACTACCACATTCCCAGTTTTACAGGACAGACAACCTCAGGTATGTGCTTAAGGCAGCCCCAGAGGAATGCTGGCCTAGATCAGCACAGGGGCTATCGGAGCATCTTGCTGAAGGGAGTCAGCTAAACATGACTTTGTAGTCACCAAGGGCATAATCTCTACCTTCAGCTATCTGATAAACGCTGGGAGGGGGCCAGGGGATTAGCCTAGGACAGAAGAGCCCTCTATCTGCAGGGTTTAGCTCAGCCCCAGCTTAACTCCCGGCCCTCCCCCTGCTCCCAACAGCGGTGCCATAAATCGCGGGCACTGGGGGATCCCGAGGTCAGCAGCAATGTCCGTGCTCACTGCTGGGCGCGTTGTGCCACGGCCGGGCAGGCTGGGCTGGAATTAGGGAGCCATGAAAGCACCGGTTTACACACATGGAAAAGTCAGAGGAGGATGCTGGGGTTGGCTGCAGCATCACACCCCAGCACCTCAGCCCACGGCAGATCACATCCCATGGTTGGTCATGGGGCTCCCTCCTCACCCCAGCACGCTGATGGCTGAGGATGTAAATGAGGGCTCATTTCCAGGCACAGCTTTTTTGTTGTAGGAAGAATAGGGCCACTGCCTGGTGAACATGGGAAGCCTGGATGATTAAAGTGAGGAAGAATCAGAATCCTTCCCTCGCTGTCCCCATCTCCCCGCTAGCAGGGTGACCTTGAGGTGGTGTGAATGGCCCCATCCACAACAACCATACGGGTTTCCCTGCAGAAACTGGTAACTGGGAGCATTTCCAGGTTAAAATGCACCACAGAACAGCAGCACACACTGTGAACAAAGACACAGACCTCCAGGGACTAGAGAGGTGCCCAAACACCCTGTAAACCACCGCTCAAACAAAAGCAGTAGATAAAAAATAATCACCTACAGAAAGTCTGAGGGTTTCAGAGGTCTAAGAAATCCTGTAGCAACCGTGACCAGTCCCAGGACTTTCCCCCTGCGGCCCATGGGTTTGCTGGCTCCTGACCTTTGCTATTTTTCACCCTACTTAATGCAAGCGCCTTGTGTAGGCGATCGGTGGGACAGCCGGGGCAGAACCACAGCCAACTTCACAGAAAGGGTAAAGCTTAGGCAAATTGAAAGCAGTTTTGTGCTGGGGGTGCTCTGAACTCCCTTAACCTTGAAATTTCACTAGAATATCAAGGCACACATTAAGTACCATAATTATAAAGCAAATAAGCTCTCCCTCTCTCCTCCCTGGCTCTGGTACCTCTCATTGATTCCCACACAAGACAACGTAGATCAGGAAACAAAGCAATTGATAAGAAGTTTTTACAAATACCTTTTGCACGTGTTTTATTTCAGAGAGAAGGCTGAGGAAGCTCCTGCCCCAATTTTCCTGGCGGGTCTTACATTTAGTGAACTCATACACGGGATATTCTGGCTTTGTTCTCACAACCCATTGTAGCAGGGGCCACTAAATCAAACAGTTGCTGCTACGACAAAAGCACTCACAAAAATCTCAACCTCATCTTGAACCCAGAAGATTTTTATGGCTACACCCTCGCTAACCCCTCCCCGAAGCCACATTAAAGGATGTATTGTTTGCAAAGGTCATGGTAGGTTTCATACCACATTTTAATACAATGTAAATTCTCCAAGAATATTATGATGTTATACAAGAGTCACAGAAGATGGAGTGAGAAAGAGAAGACATCGCTCCTTGTCTACGTTTTATAAGGGAAACAGTAGAGGCAGCTCACGTATTTTTTAAGTCTTGCTTTTTCCCCCCAGTGAAATGAGTAGTTTTGATAAATTTTAAAAGAAAATTCCTATGAATTTCCAAAAGGAAATACACGTGAACCCTGCTGAAGCACAGGGCAAAGACACGCACAGAAAACACAAAAGTGCATGAATTCACGAACGCATGAGAGAGTATACAAAATATCCAGCAAATCAATTAAAGTATCGGGACATGCATCCAGCACTCAGCAAACCTCCATCACCACTCCCACCTGTATGGCTCCTGTGGACAAACACAGGCTACCGGGAAGCGCCCGTGGTGTTCCGAGAGCAGGCGGGCAGCACGGCGACATTCCTGGAGGGAACGAGATGCTGGCTTCATCTCCACGGTTCCCCACAGCTCCAAGAAGGATCGCACCCACCCCTGAAGATGCAGTTTAACACTGCACAGCAACCACAGCTCCCTGAGAGAGAGATTTAACTTGGAAATAAGACCGTGTGCCGGTGCAGCCAGCTTGTGTGGCTTGTAGTATCAGTGCTTTATAATGGAGCAGAGACAAAGCCTTTATTTCCTCGAGTGAGGCCAAAAGGGAAGGCACAAGCCCCAACCCAAAATACCAGAGCTGGAATTTGGTCCCACTGAAAAGCTGCAGTTTGCACAACTTCCCATTTCCACCACAGAACGGGATTTACAGCTAAGAAAATCTTTCGTAGCTGAAAAAAGGATTACAGACCACACTCAGCACTGTGATTCATTAATGTATTTAACATCTTTTCAACTGTGAATCAGTTATTTGCTTCCTGATTAACTGGCTCTATCCCACAGGCCCCGCAGTACCCTTTAGCTGCGTCTAAATCTCAAGCTGCTGAATACCAGCTGTTTGAGGAGGGGGAGCAGGAGGGGGAGATCTCACACATGTGTTACTTAAATCCTACCCAAATCTCGCTCGCCTCTGATGGTGTCTCAAACACTAACAGATGTGTTAAGGCTTCCTTTTCCCCTTATCTTCCCTAACAATTTTTTCATTGTCAATTTTTTGTTTCAAGTAAACCATTTTGATAAATTCTAGACAGAAGTGGTGTAACTCCCCCCTCGCTGCAGAGTGCTGCATTGTCCAAACAAGCCAATCCCCAAAACCGGGCTTTTTTGCTTAAGGGGCTTTTCTTTAACTTATAATCGATGAACACAGGGATTAGATTTTCTGTTCAGCAGCCCCTCCCCGGGACAGCAGCGACCTCGGCAGCCGAGCCCAGGGCTGGGTGCACAATGGGCTGGAGCATCCCGCTCCTTCTCCCCCATGGACCCCACAGATGGGGGTCCCAGCTCCACACTGGACACAGGCAAAGGCACCAGCATCCTGCTTGGGCTTAAAGAGCAGATTGTGCTGCCCCAGCTCAGGCTGGCCATGGTGAGAGCCTGAATAGAATTAACCCTCTGTGAACTAAAACAAAAACATTTGTGTGCCCAGCTGGGATAAAGGTTAATTTAAATGGACAAGCCTCCTCAAGACCTTTTAAAAAAAAAGAGAAGGGGAAATAAAGAGGCTGCCTCCAACCTTATTCTCTGTACTGTAAAAGGATGTTCTACTTACAGAGACACTCTAAAAAGCATCAAGTATTGAAAAGAGGAGAAATGCTGCAACAGAAGAACGGCCAAGCACATCCCAGCTCTGCTCTCCTTTGCCAGTAATTAAATGCAAAACTCACAGGCTTATTCCATACTGGGTTTGGTTCTGCCAGGGAAGAGTTCAGTCAAATGAAAACCCTCATAAAAAACAAGAGAAACCATCGGCTGCTCTTATTCGGGTAGGTATAAATCAAGAGTGTGCAGCTGATGAAACCCGTCACCCTTCCCTTCCTGGGGCTGGGACCAATCACCATTTGCATATCAAAAACTCATCTGTGAAATGCAGCTTCTCCCAAGCAGGCTGGAAACCCCTGTCTCTGCTTCTCCCCCTCACCCCGACACCCAGCCCTGCGCCCCACAGCACCCGCATCCCATGGGACCCAGCGCCGGCCCCAGAGGTCCTTATCCCGCTCCATTGTGCGGCACAGGGAGGACGGACGGGCGATGGGCCTGATCCTTCGCTCCAGCCAGTTGTTGCACAAAGAGTTTGGAACAAAAGCCACTGCACCAAAATGTGCCCCCGTTCGCTGGAGCGGCTGCGAGAGGCGTGAGGGTCTCCCTCCATCCCGACCCCTGTTTGCTCAGTCTGTGGATCCGCTCCGAGCTCGCAGCCACTCTCCCGAGCAACCAACTGTCCCTAAGCCCCATTCCAGAAAAAGAAAGCTTTTTGCAGGGTCCCTTTGCCCCCGCTCCGCCACGGCCATACGCTCTGACTCAAAACCTGGCTTAGCCTCTGTATTCTCCACACTGATACATTACAAAGCAATAAGATTACAAACTGACACAAAACAATTCCCTCGGACTTATTGAAGTTATCGACATGTGCAACGACTGAGGATGATGCACAATTAAGAAAACCTAAGATTCACGCACCGCCACCGAACGCAGCAGCCCCTGCCCACAGGGAGGCAGGGCCTCGGCACGGCTGAAAATAATGACTTTTCAGAATGTGTGTTACCCGAACAGCAACGTGCTTCCCTCCAGCATCCCGTCCTTACCCTGCAGAAGAGCTTTGCCACTGCCTCCAAACAGAGGGGGGAATGAAAAAGCTGCAAAATATCAGTGAACTACTGCTAGTCTCTGGAGAGATGCGCTACGTTATCAAGTGCCTGCATGACCCCGATGCTATCAATAATTAACGATACTAAAAAAAGCTCTTCCAGATGGTCAAGGCGATTAGGAAGTTTAAAATATAAACAAATTAACCCATAAAACAAACGAATTCCCCCATTCTCCCCCCCTCGTTTTTAACTGCATAATCCGCTCTCGCACCCCCCGCAGCTCGCAGGAAAACGGAGAGAAAAGGGGGAAAAACCC
>NW_009934952.1:0-3036 GCF_000696875.1 Nestor notabilis
TTCTTCCCAGGCCTCCTGTCCTTGCTTCCACATTTTATATGCTTCTTTTTTCCCTTTAAGTTTCTTCAGCAGCTTCTTACCCATCCATGGAGGTCTTTTGACCCTCCTGCCACTGGACATTTTAGTAATTTTTTTTATAAGTGGCTAGGAAACTAAAAAGAGCAAGCCTGTTGCCATTAGGCTTACAGATTCCCTCTGCATAGGAAATGTAAGGAGAATTGTGAGAACCTCTGTTGTCTTAACAAGCATGTACAGGGACATATGTTGAGACAGCATCATCGGGAAATGTTATCAACCTATATTACCTATGTAATTTCTGAGTGGTAGAGTATCCGTGTACGTTGCTCATAATTATTATATTGCTAAAATGTTATACATTCAGAAAGCAAATGTGTACCTAATTTTACTTGAATTTCATTTATTACTTTACCAGAATACAGAATAAACACTGTTGATTTTTATTCATGTGAAATACATTTCAGCCTTAAGCAACACATACAAAAAATATTTAGACTCTAAGCTTGTTTTCACAAGTGCAGTCTGCATGAGTTTTACAGCTATTGCTTTCAGGAGAAAACTTAAAATACAAATCAGTATAATATGACAGTGTAAGATCTACATATCTCATATTACTTCCAAAACGCTAGCAATTAGTTAGCACTTTGCTACTTTCTGAGAAATGAGCAGATTTCCGTATTTCAAGACCTCTATAACCTTATTATAAAAGATTTCTGAAAATGTGGTAGATGAAATGCCGGATGTCTGTGTGAATTTTATAGAGTTTAACAAAATGGCTACTTTGAAAGAGAGCTTCTAATAAAGTATTGTTATTTTTAGATTGGGCATGAGATTGTTTCCCTGAGACTAAGATTTCCCAGATATAATTCTCCCAAAACAATTTTCCTCAGTTTATAGTCTGCCATAAGAGGCTTTTATTCCAAATAATTTAGTTTCTTTTCCTCCTAAGAGAGTATTCCCAATGAAGTTTGTTGTCAAAAAAGAAAAGAAGATAAAGCTCCAGAAAAATATTGGACTTCACAGTAGGATGAAAGGTGATAATGTTTAGTGACACTCTTTGGCACTTACTCTTCCCTGGAACTTTCTCTGTTCATCACTTCTGTTGGTGAGGTGCAATACACTTCCTTTCCTGTCAGGAACATCAAAACATCAGTGAGGGGTATGTGCCTCCACCATGCCAAATTGCTATGTGGCTATTTTGTATTCAGGGTTCCTCTTCATCTCTTTCACTTGTTTTACCTTATTGGGATTCTTTTCTACAGAACTGAGAAGAAAGATCTTCACAGTAGCTTCATTCTATGTTTTATTTTACAGAATGATTAAAATTCCAAATCAGCAATGATTCAATTAACCTGTAGTGAATACCTAATTTAAAACATTAGTAAAGCCAGACACAAACTCAAGTCAGAACACTTGATTGTTTTCATGAGAATAACCGTGTACCTGTATGGATTTTCTTATTTTTTTTTAAAAAACATCATGTATATTGGGTATCATATTTAATGTTTAAGACTGTTTTCCTATTAAATAGACTTTTGTAGTACAGGCTGTGTGTATAAATATGTATATTCATGTGAAAGCATCTTTTTCTTCCTCAATAAGTTCCAAATCCATTGATTGACTTAAATGATAAGTAATAGAAAGGTGGAGGTATCCAAGAGATTTTCAAGTAAGGTGTCATGAAAATTGTTGATGGGTTGAGGGAAAAAGCAGCTTTTGTGCAACCTAGTAAAGCAAAATGTTTTACATTACTAGGCTCTGTTTTATCTAGATTTTCAATTAGATGCAAAAAAAAAAAATAATCAAAGATTGTTAGCCAAGCTAACAATTTTTTTTTTTTTTAATGTATGTTCAATCAGTTGTGATGTACACAGATTATCTTTATGTATAAAGTTTTGGAAATTATTTTTAAAAAATAATTGATTGCTCATATAAATAGAGTAAGAAAACCAAAATAAATATTTTGACCAGATAATAGACCAATAGGTAATGATCTCAATTCAGTAGAATAATACTGTAGTATTAGACTAAAAATCAAGTAGGACAAAACCTTTTCTGTAAAGGTAATAAATAAGAAAATGAAGAGGAAAAAAGCCCTGACTCCTTCATATCCCAACATAACACAAGGATTCTAACATTATGAGTATGGAGATAAGACAGCACAAGAGGGTTGCTAGTGGAAGAGGTATCAGATAATTCCAATGAGAGGTGAAAAATCAGTCAGAGTAGTTTTGCACTCTGCTGGTGTAGGAACATGGTTGCAGCACTCTCTAGAAAATCACTTTGAGCCTACCTATATCCTGCTGGTGCTGATTTTTTTGTCCTCCCCTCATGCTACCTGTTATCTCCTGCTGGTTTTGAAACCTGGTGTCATTTTCGTGGACTCTTCTCTATACTGGATGAAGAGAGAAACATGTAAGATGGCAGAATAGAGTTGGGGCTTGTTAGTGGGAGTGAGACCGTGGTAATGATGAATTATTTTGCTCTTTGGTGTGGAGCAGGGAAGGAGGAAAGGGTGAATATGATTGGAACAGTGAAAGAGGAGGACATCCAGGAACAATTCACTTTGGCCAGCTTACTTGATTCTCTTTATCTCCTCCATGCATAATGGTGTGTGTCAACTCCACTAGGGGCAGGAAAAATACTCCAACAATGAGCGATACTGAGAGCATTCTAACAGATCTCATACAGAAGGAGATTATGGTAAAGTAGAAGATTGGAAGTTTTAAAGGGCTGATTTATTTGATTCTTGACTTTGTCTTGGTAAACCTTTTTTGTTTTGTTTGCCTGTTATATATTCATGTGTGCTTATAAATTTATTCTCATTGTAAGTATTAAAATCTTTGTTCTTTCATTGTGATTCCAGGAAAGCCTTTCTGACCAAATGTTTTTAAATCAATAAGGCTAAGATTTATTATTAACAATTGTTACAAATAGCTAGCAACAGACATTCCAGTCATTGAAAACTTTGACAAATTGATTTTTTTCCATTCCTGCTTTGCTAGGACGTGTTTTTCT
>NW_009934952.1:3067-106094 GCF_000696875.1 Nestor notabilis
TTTCATTTTAAAAACAAAATAAACAACAACAAAGAACCAAACCAACAACAACGAACAAACAAAAACCTCCAAATGCACACACACACACAAAACAAAAACTGGAAGAACTATCTCTTGGCCAGAGAAAAGTGAGCAAAGCAGAGACCTGGGGTCCCTGCCAAGGAGAGGCACCTGTCTTTTTGTGATACATGTAAAAGTGGTTCTTCCAGCCTGTCTGTCTTCTTGTTAGAGCTTTGCATGCAGAGTAGGGCATGATGCTGCTCTTGGTCACATCCCACTCTTCAGTTCCCTGTTCACTGATTCATTTGGAACCATAGACAAGTGTAAGATGCCAAGAAGGGAGTTTTTTCTCTTGTTCCTTTTCTGCAGAAATCCAGGGATCTTGACATAGAGAATTTCTTTGAAGCATTGGGCAGGCAAGGAATGATCTGAGCCAAATATATTTGTTTTTTATTTCTAAAAATGATAGTAGGGATAAGTTCTATGTTTATAGTTTTGAGTTCCCAGAAGCCAAAGTAAATACAGCAGTCCCATCTTTACTTGTAATGCCACATTACATTCTCCAGACAGTAAAGGAAGTATCTATCCATCAAATAGAATTACTTATGGTATAGAAGTTGTGAATACTGCAATTTAATTGAAGAAACCTATAGAATAAAAAACATGGTAACTAAATTACCTCTGAAGTCTGTCATAAGAAAGCAAGCATAGATAAGATAGACTTAATCCCTCTAATTAATTAGTTTACCTTTTTATCTCTGATTAGCTGAGGTCATAAGCCTCTCTTTATTTTCCTTTATCGTTCTTTACATTAGAATATAATTCCTATTGTGAATATCACATTAGCTGTGCTCTCTGTGACAATGACGTTAACTTGCTTGGCCCAATGGCAGATCTATTAGTTCAATGTGTACTCAGTGTGTAGTTAGAAATTCAGAATGAGCTAAAAAGAAATGCTTCCCATATAAGATAATTTTATTTCATGAACTTGTGTCAATTTCTAATAGTGTTAATAAATTTTTTCCTTAAATTTGTCTCATCAGAATGAGTAAAAACAAACTTAAAAAAATAAAAGTCATTTGAAGTCTTAATTTGCTTTTTATACTTTATGAAAGGGAAACTGCCGATGCATCCAACAAACTAAGTTCCTACCTCCAGATTCAGATGCACTACCTGTATTTGATTGTAGAATGACTGCTTTATGGGAACTTAGTGTAATGTCGCTGTAATTGATGGCACATGCACTCTTAGTCTCTCCCAATTGCAGGATGAAATGCTTAAAAAAAGTTTAAGGTAATATATTTTGCCTTGTTAATTTGGCTAAGAAAAAACATGCTCCAGGTAGAGTGGTGAGTTTGTTATGCTGTAGAACTGTACTTGAGCTCAAATTTGTGTCTAACAGCCTCTCTGATGACGTTTATATACCACTAGCCACAATTTCTTATTTTTATTTTTTGTGGTGGTGATGGTCTTGTCTCTTTTTGAAAGACTCTTGAAAAAACAATGAAAGGCTCTGTGCAAGAAGCTTGAGCTGACTGTACATATGATCATTTAATGTGCTAAAAATAATATATGCAAACACTGGGAAAAAAAATTCTGCATGACTTTTAAATTTCATTTGGTTTATCTTAAAGCCTTATTAGCAGCATCATTAGATAAAACGCTGTCTTGAAAAAAATATGTATTTGTAGTTGATGCTGTGCTATCAGCATGTTTTAGGTTACTTAACTATGTCAGTAGTATTTGTTTTCCAGTTACTAAAGTACTAAAATTAACTATAGTTACTTTTAAACATAGTTTCTCTAAACATAACAGAAGCATTACAATTTGCAAATTAGAGATCACAAGTATGAAATAATTGTATTCATCTGTATATAGTCTGGTCTACCTTTGCAAATTAACTAAATACTAGTAGTTTTTCCTTGTGATTTAGAAAAGTATTTGTGTTGGCTGATTACGGTCATTATAATATATACGGGGTGCCTGTGTATACAGATGTACATCTTTCATATATACGCATACCAAAAGAAAATAGTTTTATAACTGTTCTGGAACCAGAATCTACATTCCAAATGCTCACTGATTTCAGGGAACATGGCAAAAGTGTAAGACCTACAGAGATGCTTAGGAGTTTTTGGATGCCAAAATGATGTACAGCGGTCTGTCGTATACATACTTGCATAGACGTTGTTAGACTTAGTGTACTTTCTTTTAAAAGGTGCTTTGCAGATAAAAGTTTATTGTGTGCACAAAAAAATAACTGCCCAACATTTTGCTGATACCCTCAGCCTCAAATTCTTTTTTGTTGTAGTGCTGAATGCGATAGCCAGAGCACAGTACAATGGACTGTTCATGCCAGATAAGAGTTAAGAAATTGATGAGTCAGAAAAATGACATTTCCACACAAACTGTGTGGAAAAGATGGTGGTAATGTAGACTATTATGTTTTTCTGTGGATTATGAAAACAAGAGAATTGAGGGCTACAGGCAGATGCAATATGTTACTTCAGCTTCCTTTTTAGTATTCATGGATGATTCTGATTTGTAGAGTTTCTGGTATTTCAGTCTAGTTTTCTATTAGAATTTAAGACTATCAACATCAAATTTAAAGTGTAGAGAGAAGTAGGGCCACCACTTGGAGCTTTCTTACTGCCTGGCCTGCTATGCTGCAGACTCCAGGGTGATACATAAAGGATATAAAATTGCAAAGCGTATTTTCTGCAGGCAATCAGACAACCACAGCACCTGCTGATAACCTGGACTTGTAGACTGTAGGCCAGTCTTTGTATCAACTGCTAGATCCCCCCAGCCAGCTGTCCTCCAGTGATTCTGACTGATTTTAAATGGACTGTTCTGCAATGTACTGAATAGCTTACATCTTGATTCATTAATTAATTTCATTCTTTCTCAAAGCGCTGCCTTGTAGGATGCAGTTCTTCATGGGAAATTATGGACCTTTAAGCATTTGTTTGCTCAGTGGTTGGTTGCTGTGTTTTACCTGGTTTCTGAGGAGGGCTGAGTTCAGATTTTAATTATATTTATGAACTGAAGTTGTATGTAGAAGGTCTCTTACCTGACATAAAAGATCTAACGCATAAAATTAAGTACTGTATTTGTATATGTGTAACACTATTTTTAGCTGCAGTGTTCTGTTTTGTAGACTTTCAAGTGCTAATCTGTTTTTTTACCTTTTTCCTTATATCCTTCTGTATCACATCCTTTCTACCTCTTCTATCTTTCATAATTTCTTTTTCTATCATTCTTTCTTACCTTTCTGCTTCCTTCCTTTTTTTTTAAGGTTTTTTTGGTTTGGTTTTTTTTTTTTGGTTGGTTGGTTGGTTAGTTGGTTTGGGTTTTTTTGGTGGGAAAGGTTTTTTCTGTTTTTTCTAAAGGTACTCTGTATTTTTATTATATGGTGAAGTGCTGATCCAAAAAGAAATCAATTATAGCTTTCTGTAGCCCAGCAATTTTTACTGGTAAAATTTCTGGTGGAGTAATGGGTCTAATGCTAGCTGTGGTTACTTAGAGGCTCCACGTTTAAAGATGTGTAAAGAGATATCAGGCTATAGAAATATTATTTACTGTGGTTTTTACTAATGAGTTTTTAATAGTATTCTGAATGGGTTGTTCAGACCAGGTTCAGATTGTTCAATCCTTTTTTTTTTCTTTTCTTTTCAGGAGACACTGGATTTGCATAGACTTATTTTTAGTGTACACAAGGGCCTTTTTTTGGCATTGCCAAACTCTAATACTGTCTTACATTATGCTGAAGACATGTGGATACATCATGTTGAGAAGTTAGGGCCCAATTTCAGGGAAATGGCACATGAACACTTAAATGTATTCAGGCTTGTCACTCCTTTTCTGCCAATTCTGGTCAACAAAATGCATTAGGGGTTAGTTGGTCATGTGCTGGAAACCCTTTTTTCTTGTAGAGCTCGTATTCTCACTGTTAATAGCTTTCCGTAATACAGCACTTTGTGTGGAGGCAGCTCAGATAAGTAACCTGTAAAGCCTTGGATTTCTTCCAAAGTAGTTTATTGGTTTTCTATTTATAGTAATGTTTCTATCCATGTGTTATATGCTTAACCTGTTGGATCAAATGTTTGTTCAGTGGGCAGTGAAACCAATGCAGCTGCTTCACTGCGAGTGTGTGCCAAGGGTGCGCAGCCCCTCTGTATACCACCATGGTAGTGATTCCTCCCGTCCCTGTCTCCATGAGGCTGCATGGTGCTGAGCTATGTGTGTGCTGGAAGGCAACACTTTGGGCCATCTTTCCCTCAGTAGAGATACTAATTTTGGTCTTTCTCAGCCAAGTCTGCCTACATACTGGATTTTGTAAAATGTCTGAGGTAATTACATTTTTATAAATCTTTCAAGTACAGATTCAAAAGAAACTGGGCAGACAAGGACTGCTGGGCAGACAGTGTGTCTTCATATGCCTTGTTTGCTTGGAAAACACTGACATTAAAAAATGTTGTTTGGAGAAATAACTGTTGGTTCTCTTCTTTCTGTGGGTAACTACAGGACTAAATATTTATTGTTGATTTTTCTCTAAACTGTCTCCATGCAGTCTTGAAAGGTGAAAAAAATATGCCAAGTTGAAGTAGAGGCTAAGGATTATTTTTGCCTCATACGCAGTACAGACGTTATACCAGGATGTAAAGAACTAAGTCAACACAACAGTGTGAGACAGTAGATTTGTGTTCAGGTTGTACTCCGCTATAACTTGTAGGTTGTTCTGTGGAAAAAGAAAACTATTTAAGAATGTAGAAAATGCATTCTACAGCTCAGACCCATGGCATATCTAGTCCCAGACTGTATGCCTAACGGTGTCAACAGCATGTCCCCCATCATCTCTATTAGAGGGCACATCCCTGCCTGTTTTCTCTAGCATCTGTTCCGGATGTGTTTTTGAAGGCTTTTTCTAATCTCTTTTTAAACCTGCTGCTGTTTGCTTTCACAGCCTCCTGTGGCAATAAATTCCCAATGCTCAATATCCACTTCATAAAAAAAGTACTTAATCTTTTTCAAACTAAACTCCTACAAGGTTTAGTAAGCATCTCCTATTTCTGGTATTGTGTTACTTGGTGAATAATAATTTTGCCTTCACTATACCTCATGCTTTTTGGATGATTTTGTACCCCTTGGTCATATTTCTTATCCTTTCCAAACTACTGACTCCTACCCATTTTTGTTCTATCTTCCTAGAGCATCTGCTCCAGCTTTTTAATCATTTTGATTATCCTTTTTCCTAATGTTTTCTCAGTTTCTGTATCTGTGCAATTGTTTGCTCCTACCTGCTGGTAGCTCTTTTCCTTAACTGAATTTTAACCTGTTTTTCTCAGCATACCACCAAAATTGTCAAGAACATTTTGAGATTTCAATCTAGTGTTTCTGTGCTTTGCGAGAAAGTTTTTACTAAAGATCAAAGTATATGTTATTTTCAGCTTCTCTAGCAGGATAACAGGGCTCATGACTAGGAAAGATTGAAATCGAAATTGATCGATATGATTTTTTCTTTACAATTTTTATCTATTAGGAGTTTACATGTAATAGCTTTGTTACTTTTTCAAGTATTTTCTAGAGATTGAAGTTACAATATTATGTGTGCAGTTCTGGTGTCCTCAGCATAAGAAGGACATGGAGCTGTTGGAGCAAGTCCAGAGGAGGGCCACAATGATGATAAAGGGGCTGGAGCACCTCCCATGTGAAGACAGGCTGAGAAAGTTGGGGCTGTTCAGCCTGCAGAAGAGAAGGCTGCATGGAGACCTCATAGAAGCCTTCCAGTATCTGAAGAGGGCCTACAGGGATGCTGGGGAGGGACTTTTCATTAGGGACTGTAGGGGTAGGACAAGGGGTAATGGGTTTAAACTCAAACAGGGGAAGTTCAGGTTAGATATAAAGAAGTTCTTTACAGTGAGGGTGGTGAGGCACTGGAACGGGTTGCCCAGAGAAGTGGTAAATGCTCCATCCCTGGCAGTGTTCAAGTCCAGGTTGGACAGAGCCTTGGGTGACGTGGTCTAGTGTGAGGTGTCCCTGCCCATGGCAGGGGGTTGCAACTGGATGATCTTAAGGTCCTTTCCAATGCTAACCATTCTATGATTCTATAATTTCTGGATTTCTATTGGCTGCCCAACTTTTTTTCTTAAATGTGGGTAACATCTTTGCTTTTCCAGTCTTCTGATACTTCACTCAAGAACACAGATTTTCATAGGTAAGGGCTAAAAGTTCTTTGTCACCCTCAGCCAGTACCGTGAACACCCAAGGATGAAGCTCTCTAGACCCAGCCAATTTGAAAATACTAACTTAGCACTCTTGGATCAGTTCTTTCCCTTTTTTGTTTAATAGGTACTAAGTGTTGATTTGTATTAATCATACTAGCTGGGAGGTTTAAGGGTGCAATGGAGATTATTACTGTGTGTGAATTCCAGATTAATCGAAAACGGTCTTTATAGCAATGGTTTTTCTCTAAGAAACACACAGAATGATTTAAAGAACCAGGGTTAACCCAAGAATGATTATTCATTCTTGAAGCCCAGCTCCTTGCTTTCTTTGGTGAATGTACTGTAGCATGACATAAAACCCTAGTTGTAAGCAGGATTTTATGAGGTGTTGAAGATGAGTGCTTTTGTTCTCACACTGGTGTTCAGACATGTTGCAGGAAAGAGCTGGTTACTCATATGGCAGATGTGAAAACCTACCTCTTAGAGCCTCTGTGGTTCTGACAAGCAGATGTGAAATCCGTATTAGTATGCTTTATGTATAAATATTACATCCCGTATTCTTAAATAGGTATAGAAATGAAGCATTAGTTCATAACCATGACATGTTTTGGTTTTATGTGCTCAGTTTTCTCTGTAGATGCAGCATTGCAATTTCACGGTTCCTGTTTGGAGAGAGGACTTTTTTGTACTATATAGAGGGAAAACTAAACTCCTGATTAAATTTAGTGTGTCACAGAGATACTTATTGTTTGTGAAGAAAATGAAAGCTTTATGGGCCACTGAAGTGTTCTTCACAGCTTTTGAGCAATGGGAGTGCAGTAAAGATGGAGGCCTTTTTCTTTCTTGCTCTCATTTTCAATTCTGCTTGAGTATCACAGGCTCTGATGCAACCTTAACTGACATAGACTATCCTTTTTCTTAATAATGAACAAACAGAAAGGGTCCTTCTCAGATTAAAATCAGGTGTGATTAATACTGTACTGCATTCCCATGGTGCAGCTTTTGTTCTTTTTCTCACTCTATCTTGGGGTATAACAGCATAAAAAATAACGATGCTTTATTTTAGTAAATACCATGTTTTGCTGGATTTATTTTATTGTAGACATTGTTTAAGATAGGTGAGGCAGGTGAAAGAAATGCATTTTGCTCATGAAATGGAAAATAGCAGCATTTTTGATAGTCCGTGTTCCTGCAGAAGTTTCTTTCCCAATTTTCTATAAGCTCTGAAGAAATCTTTCTCTCATGTAACAGAAATTCTGGCCTCCCAGTAGAGAGATCTCCATGCTGTTAAGTGTGAAGTCTCAGGTTATTCTCTGACAGGTGCAGTCAACCTATTAGATGCTCTGGGCGCAGGACTCTTAGTATCTGTAATGATCTTCAAATATGTAAGAATCTGCAATAGGAAAGAATTAAATACTCTGTTCTCTATTTTGAGCAAGTTGGGAAGGGAATATGTTGCAGCATAAGAGACTAAAGTTAGGCATCAGTAAGGTACTAACACCATGGATGGGTTGCCTGAGGAGACTGTAGGATCGCTTTCAATGGGAGATTTTTAGGTACAAGTTAGACAAATATATGTTAGAAGTAATATTTGTATAAATTAACCATGTATATGGATAGATGGATGACATAAGCTTTAGAGATCCCTGCTGACCCTGTATTCTGTAATTAAATGTTGAAGACTGAAAGCTTAAACACACAGAGGGTTTTTCAGGCATTTACTGAAGGAGGAAGGAGGGTAGCTCTGAGGGATCCCAGTTGTCAAGGGGTTATACGTCAACGTAGTACCAAGCAATCAGACTGCCCAAGCCCACTGATGCAATAGTCCGAACAGCAAATCTAACAGATTCCTTGTAGTCTGTCTATGGCATGAGCTCTTTACTTTGAATGCTTTCAAGAAACCTGCTGTTCTTGCATAGGCACACACACACAGAGGCACACATGGATGGCATAGTAGAACAGTGATATGGTCTATTCTAATCTATTTTAATTAGAAAAAGCCTATTAGAAAATTGCCTGGAGTTTGACATTAGTGGTTGAAAAGTAAGATTTATTACCATTGTCAAACGAAAGGCTCAGAAGACTTGTTTGGAGCCAGTAGTTTTATTATTTTAATTCTTTTTCTAATATAAACATCAGTTTGAATCTAAGCAATATTCAAATGTTTATTTCTAATGTCATATATAGATTTAAAAGCGATCAAAAAAATAACCACTCAGGGGAAGAATTTCAAGATGAACTGTAAAACCATTCAAAATTCTCCTTACTAACTGTATGATTTTTTTTAAAAATAATCTTTACCTGCCCCTCAGACTTGTGATTAAATATGTACAGGTAGGAGAATTGCAAACTTGGAGGTTTAGTTTTGATTTATTTAATATTTTTTTCTATCCTTAGTTGAAAGAAAAAATACTCCTGTCACACTTTGGTAATGTTCTGGTTTTGTGTGTGGATTTAAAAAGCCCCCTGCACTATTTGTAATTATGCTGTTAAGCTGGTGCTTAAGAAAAAGTGAAATAATGAGTCTGTTATAACTGTCAAAGACAAATGTGTAATTATAAACGATCTGTGTGAATAAGCGCAGTAAATTAGATCGGTGCAGTTCTGTATTTTAATGTTGGTATATTAGCAGTGGTCTTAGTAGTGGTACTGTGTGCTGCTCAGTGAGAAGCAGTCAGACTGCAGAGCTTAACAAGCTCTGCATAACAGGGTTTTAAACCTTATGCAAATTTCAACTGTGACACAGAAGTCAAGAAATCTTGAATATGTTCTCCAAATTTATGTGGAATGGGATTTAAAGCTAGATTAGGAGGCTCCATTCAGAATTATTTTGGCCTCCACTTTCCATGTTCCTTGAACATAAACCCCTAGGAGTTGCTACCATAAAATTTTCTGGTATTAAAGGAACTTGAGGCATCTGTTGCACCTGCCTTTTTTGTTGTTGTTGTTTTGTTGGAGTTTTTTTTCCCCTCTCCTTGTGATACCATGTCATTTTTATACACTGTAGATTTTATATAGCTTTTGGCCTCTAAATTTTAAACTGGTTAAAAGGGCTTTAGGGCCATTGTATGACTTATGACATGTGTGGTAGAGGTACAGTGGGCTCCTTTTGATGAAACATCTATTGCTGCCTCCATGTGTGCTGACCTAGCCTTGGAGGCTACTGTGGTTACTGGTGGTCCATTGACCCTGTAGGTCTCTCTAGTTGTTCACGCAGAAAAGAAGATGGCATAAAGTAATTTATGCTGGGTGGTAGCTAGGATGCTTATTACTACAAATATCCTCCAAATGTGGACTTGGGACTGTTCCCAGTGAGTAGAATGGCTGTAGTTATCCTGGTTTGGGAGGAAAAAGAATGCCAGTGTTGCAAGCTGTGCTGGGTCACATCCTCTGCTCTTAGGGGCTTGAGAATGAGCTCCAGCTCTGTTTGACTCACTGGTATGGGAGTAGATTTGCTATGTTGCTGCCATGGTGATATGCTCAGTGCTTGGAAGAAGCTGCATCAGTTTCTGCAAATACACTTACAAAACTGTAAAAAACTTCATGAGACAATGATCATCTTAGCAAGAGTGCTAGCCTCCTGATGAAGAAATGGCATAAAGCAGTGTCCCAGATCTGAATACCTCTATATCTTTGGCACTTAGTTTTTCTTGCCGGTAGTATAAGGCAACAAGGCAATGTTTTAACATTTTTCTCTTGAGCTCTACTGTGTATCTGACTGCAGCCTTAGTTCTGGACACCCAAATACAGGAATTTCTAGTTCTTTTTGTAGGTTGCTGTAATTATACCTAGCATCATAAAAAGAAAGGTCCAAATTTTATTTATTTCAGAAATAGGCCTTGTAAATGGTTGAAGATGACTTTCTTATGCTGCATTCTTATAAGATTTTGGGTAGTTTATTAGAAAGCACAGACATTAACGTACATTTCAGAGGTATTAAAGTGTCTAATATGCATTGTGTTTAAAATACGCCTATAACCTGAGCAGCTTATTCAGTGTTACAGTTAGGTAAAAGGATTAATTTCTCACTAAATTTCAGAATATTTGTTCCTGGTTTTTTGAAGCAGTTATTTGCTGCATTTTAGATTTTCACAGACTGAAATAAAATGCTTATATCTGATTTGTTCTGAAAGGCATGAGCTTGTTTCTTCTTGGATGTGCACTACTTTGGAAGTTTTGGAAATCTGTTTTAAAAAGTTTTCTTTATGCATATGGGAAAATGTTCCTATTACTCTGAAACTTATTATGTCTTAAACAAAATGTCAGGAGCAATGCAAATACTATGAAGTTGTTTTTCAGCTGCAAGGATGACATTGCTTTGTTTCCTTTACACTTTTCCTACTTTCTCACTTACCCCCATTCCTTTATAAAGCTTTTCTTCTTTATGCGACATTTTAATTACAGTGCGATAATTAAAATCAAGAAAATAACTATGGCAACAGAAGTTAGACTTTTATATTTTTATTTATAGTGTGGTTTTCTGCAAATTTTCTTCAGCAGAAAAATATTATATTTGTTTGAATATTTGGTTTCAGAATAAAATATGCTTTCATGCAGCTATGTAAATTGCATGCCAGGAGATTGTCTGTAGGAGGTTTCACCTTTATCTGTCCCTGTACATGGTTACATCTGATTAAGTATGGAAGGATTTCATATTGTAGAATAAAATAGTGCTGTGCTGTGCTTTAATATTTAATCTGAGATGCAGAGGGCATTGCCTATCATACTAAGCACCAGTTTCCCATTGTTTCCTTGAATCCCATCTATCATCTGTGAGTTATTTTTCCTTATAAGTACTGTAGGGCAAGGACTTGCCAAAGTGTCTCCGTTGCTGTGACAGTCATGGTAACAATGTCAGTTACTTTGTGTAGCAATAAAAAAAGTCTTTGCTCTTCATTCTGCTTGCAATGACATGTTTTATTTCAGCCAAACACAACAAAACTCTCAAGACTTTTGAGTGCCATCCTAAGTGCATACTTTACCTGTGAGGCTCAATCAGAAAATATGTAGTTAATGTAAGAATCATTAATATAATGCATAATGCTTTCCTTGTGTTACAAACAGAAAACAGTTTAAATTATGGATCTTGTGACATGAATTATTTAACAGAGTCTGAGAGATTTAAAATACATCTCAAGGTGAGACATGAAGGACAATTTTGCGAGTGTTTTCATTCTGAGGTGTGTTCCATGTTGACAGCTATGGCAGTGAGATCTTCAAAGAATTTTGTATCTTATGTAAAAGACTTAGAGTCTCAGGTCGTTGTCTGGAATGTGCTCACGCCATTAAAACTTTTTTTAATCTTAATCTCTTTCAGTCCCAGCAAAGATGCATTGTGATCTTTGCACTGGTATGCTGCTTTGCAATTCTGGTTGCACTGATATTTTCGGCAGTGGATATTATGGGAGAAGATGAGGATGGACTCACAGAAAAGAACTGTCAAAATAACTGTCGGTAAGAGGTAACAAACAAACATTCTCTTTTGGGGTGGACAAGAACATATGTGTGTTATATAATGGCATGTAGTAATTACCGTAGTCCTGCAATTGGGAAGAGTAGGTAAAGGAGGATGTAATAGTTTCTCATTTTGAGTTTCTGGTTTTGGAAGTTGCTTTTACAAAATAAAGCACGCTTTTTGAAATTATTTTTGCTGGTGTGTTTTGAGCAAGACACTTGTAAGCCTGGATCAAAGCCCATTAAATTTCAGTAAATGAGTACTGAGGTGGCTCACATAGTTCCCAATTCTGTCACGTCTCTCTTTCTTCAAGAGCTGCTTTTTTTTTCTTCAGGAAGGTCACTGAGCTCTGTTGACCTTAGACTGCTGTTCTTTTTATATAGGGGGACCTTTTATATATTCCTGTTTGTTGCACTCCCCTAAAAGTGTTGCTTGCCTAGAAATGATGAAGAAAATCAGCAACAGTCAGAAAGACAGGAACATTGACTATGATGGGTTAAGATTTGCCTCAGACACTTTCACAGTTGAATATATCTTTTAACTTTGGATTTCAGTAGGTGAAGAGATTTTTGGGACCTTTCATTTCTGGACTGTGAATTTTATTTGGCTGCTCCTCACTGTCAGGTTCCTTCATGAATCTGTTCAACAGTGATGACCAATGCTTTTCCAGCATGGTGTTGTCCAAGGTCACCTTCTGTCCACCAGGAATGCCGATTTAACAAACATTTGCAGACTTCATTAATAACTGTATTGTATTGTTTGGTTTATTTTTCCCCAAGGCTGTTTCTTGTATATAGAGCACCCTCTGATTCATTCTGTGGGAAAAAACAGGCATCCTTAAATAACTTCTCAGAAATCCATTCTAATCTAATCAGGGAATTGCTGGAGTGGGAAGGGGCTACAGTTCTGGGCATCCTCCAGTCCATGATCCTGCTCGGAGCAGGATTAGCTGCAGCAGGTTGCTTGGGGATATGCACAATTGGGCTTTGCATAGCTCTAAGGATGGACTCCACAGCCTTCCTGGGCCACCTGTTCCATTGTTGGTACAGAGTCAACCAAGCTACCAATGGCTGGGTATATGGTGATTGGGACATAATTTATATGTATTTTGTATGATAATCTAATGAAATACTAATGTTTCTTTGAAATAAGGAGAAAAGTCTCCTTATTTCTGCTATTCTTTGTTGATTTTGTGTAAAAACTCTTTGGGGACAGTGCCCTTCTATGTTGACTTATCCCAGTGCGGTCAGCAGCAATTCGCAATCCAGCAAATTAGATTATGTTTTTGCAGTAATATTGGATTTTTGCAGTATTTCTTACATTTTGCCATTTTTGTTTTTTGTTTTGGTTTTGGGTTTTTTTTGTTTGTTTATTTTTTGGTTTTGGGGTGGTTTTTGTTTGTTTGTTTGTTGGGTTTTTTTTTTTTTGTTTTAGTTTGGTTTTTGTTTTTTTTTTTTGTTTTGGAGAGGTTTGATTCTTTAAATCTGTAGCTCCTTTCAAACAGGACACACCCTCAGCATCAGGCAGCTTTGCCCTGGAGCGAGTCATCCTTCTGGCACCTTTTTTTGTTTTTCCCCAGCATTGTTTTGGTTTGGCTTGGCCCTAATCTTTTCATTTTTTTGTATACCTACAGTTCTGGGCAGCCTTCTAATATCTTGTCTGCATTTTCTACATTTTTCAGCTAGCTTGCCTTTCCCCATCAAGGTCTTAGGTATTCTTCACTGTGAGTTGTTGCCTTCCAAAATTTTTGAAGGTACTGCATGTGTCACCTTTACACCCACTATCTCCATGTGTGAATCTTTGACAGAACTAGGTCAGATGAGGGGAAAGTTTTTCTACTTATTGGCTTCTGAGTGCTGCACACAACTTCAGCACACTTAACAACTATTGCACCGTGTTTTCCTCTTAGTTGTATCAACTAATGGCTCCCTTTTTGTTCTTGTTGGCTACACAGGCCTAGCCAATGAAGAACTTAATCTTCTTCACTTTGTATTCTTCAAATGGTAAAAAAATTCAGAGCAGGAGCAATGTACAGTGCTATGGAAAACAGGGATATTATTTTATCCAAGTATAAGAGATTGTCTCTTTGTATGGGTTACACCCATCTGCGTTTCTGAAGATACTCACCTTTGCTTAGCTTTTTCTTGGTTGGCATGTGTCACTCTTGTCTCTCCTGGACTGTGTTAGAGGAGCCTGGGAGTAAATCCAGCACATTGGCTTTAAACATAGGAGTCAATTAAACTGGTCTGCATTTACAGCAAAAAAAGGGATCTCAGACCCCAGCTCTATTTTAAGGTGCCTTTTACAGAGTGATTCAGGTCCACGATCTAGCTACTAATGCCTGAACCAGAAGGCACGTCAATGCTGTCTATGTAAACTGCCTAAACCATTTCTAATAACAGTATCCAAGTGCTGGCAGCTGCTACCTGCTAACATTGAATTGTTCTCTACGTGATGAAACTGGGCTCCTTTAAGTGTTTAATATGTTGCAGACTTAACTAAAGTGCTGTGAGATCAATTTCTGCCTGTGGTATATATTTAGTACTTGGGGTAAGCACTTCTAATATGTAAGACAAGAATTATTGAATATTTCTGCTGTGTGAGTACTTTCACTGAAATTCAGGACCAGGCACTTAGGTTTGCAGGATGTGATAAGACAGAATGGTAATAGATGGTCATATTTTGGTTTTGTTAGATGAAATGATTGTCAAATAAAAGTTTATGATACTTGAATTCTTTTTTAATTGATCGAATTTGTGAAGAAGCTTGATGGGAAAGGAGGCTATTGGTTAGAGAAAAATTTCACTGATGGTTTGTTAAAGGCTTTTGTCTTCTGAAAATCAATTTAATTTCTGTCTTTTTATTTTAAAGGAAAATATGTCTGAAATAGAGCTGTAGTATTTGGCTAGAAATTCTTGGAGCTTGTGCCAAAATATAGCAAGTGAGAAGGAGAGAGAGAGAAAGTAACAGGAAGACACTTTTAGAAGCCTAGAGGTTTTTGTAGCCTGAGAGAGGAATCACTGGGGTATGTTTTCCAGTAAAGCCTACATTTTTTTTTATTGCTGTGATTGTATTGTTGTTCATGGATACAAATGTAGCCTTTCTGGTCTGCTTGTGGTAGTCGACATGATATTTCTACTGTATTAATCATTCCATAATCTTTTACTACATAAGGAATACCTACTGCATATGTTGCCCAAAAGACCTTACACTTTACTGATGTATTTATTTCTCTCAGGGACTTTGTAACAAAAACAAGTCATGGAAGTGGAAAGCAGGCTGTTTTGCATGTCCTCATTGATTGTTCACACCCATCTAAAAAGTTGCATAGGAAATAGCACTTTTTGAAGAAATGAAACTGTTTGAAAGCAAAAATATGATTTGTAATCTTTAAGCTGCTTGCGGAAATAATCAGCCCATGCTTGAGAACTGATATGTATCTGCCTTACAGGTCATTTGTGACTGTCACAGTGTGAAGTCACATTGCTGTAGGCTGCAAACCATTTCCCATTTTATTTGTTAGACAGAGGAACTTGATATTCAATAACACTGAGTAGAATATTCAAGAGGAATTTGAATATGAGATTTAAATAATAAATGACTTTTTTTTTCCCATCTTTTGAGATGTAGACACAGAAACTTAAGTTTTTTTTAGCCTGCCTTACATGTTGTAATCCAAAAAATATAAATAGGTAATTTAAAATAATTTACATCCCTATCCTAATAATTGAGGGCAAATATTAGGGCAAATAAATGTGAGATTAACTACCAAGCACTTCTGTAAAAATTACTGTATCTTCTACTGATACCTACACTGCAATTCAAATGAAGATGAGGGAAGGTCTGTAGAATTTATCAGGCACACAAATTCTGGCTTGGGAATTGAAATCAGAATCTGAACTCTACTGACTGGAAAACTGTATTGGTTTAGATGAAATAACACTGTTTGTAGTTATTTACACTGTTCCATGTAGCTTTCAAACCACGATTTTATATGTGAAGAGTCTGGCTGACTGAAAGTAAACTTTTTATTGTATTTTTTTATGACTGGACTAGGTCTGCTAAGAGGCAACATTTCACTTCAGAAGGTGCTGCACGCTCTTGGCTTCCTTCCACAAAATTTTGTTTCAGAATGCTGGACTTAAAAAATACAAATGGTTTTTGACTCTTTCTATTGAAAGGAATGTCAACTGATTGACATTTGAGGAATAAAAAAGCAGTAATGACTATGAAAAGCTTTTGCACTTTGTGTTTAGTTGGGATACAAATAATTCTCTTGAGACATCCGCATTAATGTTGTTAGTCAGCCCTGATGAATGAGACTGGTTAAGAGGATATGCTTAACAGTCTGGGAATTTTGCCTGTCTTGCTGTGGGTCCATTAGATGCTGCATGTATAAAATTAGATTATTGTAATTTGGAAATAGTACTTTTTAATGGCTGATCTTGGCCTCTGATACAATGTCAGTCAAGGCTTACTTGGCTTTGTTGAAACTGGTTGGTAAACTAAAAATAGCAGTCTGGGAAACAGAAGAAATTACAGCTATTAAGAGATGGTCTTTGTTATCCAGAGTGTTTGAACCAAGGTTTAGTATGCTGCTTCTGCTTGTTCCTGCTGAACTAGGGTTCCTACAGAGCTTACACATGCCCTTAATTACCCTCATCTCACTGGCTTTTGCAATATCAATCGAAGCAGTAGTAGTAGCTGGCATAGCTCCTGCCTCTGGCTATGGGTTTGGCCCTATCTCTTGAGAGGGGCTAAGGAACAGCAAGGTGGAAAAGGAAGCAATGGTAGCTTCAACAGTTTCCATGTTAGGGTGTAGGAAAACTGTTGTCATGATTTTTTTCCCCCCTTTTTCTGGTGATAATTGACATATTTTCTTGGGTTTTGTGTGTGTGTGTGTGTGTGTGTTCAAAGCGGATTCTGTCTTGCATTCTGCTCCAGTGACACAGTTTTGCTATTTTGCTCATTTCTCGTGTTCTCAGAGTAGTATACAATGAAGGCATTTGTCCTTTTCTGTTTGGATTTCTGTTGGAGGAACTTGCTTTTCTGTGTAACATGAATGGCAAAGCTATTTATTTGTGATTATATGGAGGTTTTGACCAATTCTGCCCTAGATCAAGTAGGTGGTGATACTTGGGCTGTGTTTACGTTTGCTTTGGAAAATCATTTGGATTGTTTTGGTTAAGGCTTTGTATCCTCTACAGTTTTGGTATCCTGCAGAAGAGCTGAATCTTCCTGCTAAACTTAGATTTCAATAGTACCCTGCAGCACTAAGTTCTAGAGATTAGATCTAGGTGTATACAGTAACTAGTTATATTGATCGGTTATTAGTAATTATTTATATTGGTCAGATATTATGTGTTGCATGCATTGCTTTCAATTTCATTAGAAGTTTCTTTATTCTTGGTTTGTGAGAGAAGACACGCAATTGGAGCCCACAATTGATTTTTTTCTATTGCTTTATAAATCTTTGCTTCAACTCCTCTGCTATTTCACCTAGGAATGTTTTGCAGCACTATGAAGTAAGCATACTGCAGCGCATGTTTACGTTGTTTTACCTTGGAAGTGCTTTGCCCATGGCTGATTGTGGGGGAGATGTTCTCTGTGCTGCATGGATTCCGAACATAGCAAGGTTTATATTGATGGATTTCTATTTAATAAACAAACTCTGACAAGCATAATAATGAAATGGCTAAACAGAACAAGATGCTCAGATTTTTAAAACAAGCCTGTTAAAGAGCAACAGAAGATTTCTATTTACAAAACACTTACATTACTTGGTATAAAGATGCCTTCTGTCAACATGATGGATAAGGGGAGTGAGGGCACCCTCAGTAAGTTTGCAGATGACACAAGTTGGGTGGGAGTGTGATCTGCTTGAGGGTAGGAAGGTTCTGCAGAGGGATCTGAATATGCTTGGCCTTTTTGAACCTCTTCCGTATGGTCTTTCATGTGGTCTTACTATGCCCATGTCTTTCTAGTTAGTCTGAGCATCACTGTCTGTGAGTAGCACTTTAGATACATAGTACTCTTGCGTGTTGAGCAGATGAACCTCTCTGTTTATGACCTTTATTAATCAGAAAAGTATGAGTTTGCTTCACTTATTCAACTTGCCCACATCCAGTTGTCCTGACCAAGAGGAAAAAATGCATTGAAGGACTTGGTGTATTTTATTATCATTACTATTTTTCATGTTACATTTTAGGGTTTTTCCATAATGAATTTATTTCCAGTCAACCTGACCAAAAAGCAGAAAAATAATGCCCAAATACCAGCCTTTGCATGTACCAGATACAATTGTTTATCTGTTGCTTATTCCCTATTTAATGACCAGTCCTTTCCAAATAAGACTATTACAAAATTATCATACAGCTTAAAGGAAGTTTTCACGACAGACAACATGATAATTTGGTACTTTTGAATCTTGTTTCTTCACATACTAAGTGTTGCAATGGCTTTACTAAGAGCCATCAGTTATTTTCATGCCTTCTGATAAGAGGGGGAGGATTCATCTCGCCTCAGACTAAACTTCTTATGGATATTGAATGGCACATTAAAAGTGCTGGCTTTGACTTTTTACTGTGTTTCTAGATCAGCATGGAACTCTCAGAATAAGTATGTTTTATTCATATGTATGACCGTAGATGTTAATCTGATATCTTATACAAATAGTCAGGTATATATTGATCAATATTAATTGATCGTCATTGATCTCCAAAAATATTTCTTTAAAAAAAACTGTTTGGAAAATCAGTTTTTAGTTTCTTTGCTATCATTTACAAAATGCCACCTAAAGTCAGCTGGACTTGAATCAGTCTCTAAAATTATAACTTTTAGAGCTCAGCTTCTATTGGCTAAGTATTGGAGAAAAATGCAGTTTTACAAATAGCTTAGCAAAATGCAAATATGTGTAAGCTTTATAATTAATCACAAAACCTTAACGAGAGAATGAATATGCCACCAGCATGAGGTTAGAACAAAAATCACTAGTGCTTTTTCCATCCAGTTTTGGGTCACTTGTACCATCTTGGCAGTGCATGTTTTGAAGTTCATTATAGGTGCTTGTGGAGAGCAGACTGGCTTACAGTGCAGTAAAGGCACTAGAGAATGCTAGGGGTGACGTATTTTGGGCAATGAATGCTGAAGTACTGGACTAAATGTCTTCTCAAGCATTCAGCCACTGCTATTGGGCAGTATGGTATGTTTATAGATGTATGTGAGCCATCTTAAAGATACGCTAAACACCTTCCAATTTTGAACAAAGACACAATGCCACAACCTGGAGACAGTGCATCACTATAGTAACTTTGGGAAATGGTATGGGAAAGCAGTAGAGATGTAACCTCTGTATGACATTAGACAAACTATTCCTTTTCCTAGTGACTCATCTGTTTGTATGTGAACAGAGTTGTTCAGGACTGACTAGAAAGGAGAAAACAGTGAGGTGCTCAAAGTTGTGCTTGAGAAAAGTCACACAAATATCTGTGGTTTTATGTCAGAGGTACTGTGCTGGTCATGTTTATGTGGTAGTGTTCCAGCTGGAAATGTACTTCTAATACTTCAAGATATTTTGATGTTTTCAGGGCTTTTTTGAGAGTCAGGATGTTGCTATTAAAATATATTCCATAGAATTTTCTGTACAGAGTCATTACCAGTTGCTAATTAAAAATGTTTTTCTAAAACCTGAAAGGATGGGGGCTTTTATGTTTTATTTTGTTAGGCTGCTTTTTTTGTTTGTTTGTTTGTTTGTTGCTGTTTGGTTTTGGGTTTTTTCTGAATCTAAATGCATCAGTCTAAAACATTCTTTTAGTAGAAATATAAATGCTACTTTATCAATCTACATAGCTTGTGCCTGTTTCCCTTGTCTTTCTCTCCTTGAGTTTTAACTTGGATGCAGTTTTAATCAGATGCAATTCTACATGGACTAAACTTAATTACCCTTAAAAAACCAACCAAACAACCAAAACCCAACAAAATCCAGAAATACAAATAGATACTTAAAAGCAACAGACAATACTCAAACCTCTTTACTGCTCCCAAGGTGTCCTGGAGCGTGTCCATAGAATCTTGCCTCTGTAATTTGAGTGCTGGCAATGTCCTTTGGGAACAGACACTTTGAGGTTTTTTTTAATCTGTGTATTTTTATTACCGTTCCCACCTTGACTATATCTGCTGAATTTGCAGGGCTGATTTCAAATTGTTGCTGACTAAAGGTTTTGAATTTCCCTTCATTGTTTTACAAAGTGGTTTTGTTTGTTCTTGTTGGGCAGGAAGGGCATTAATTAAGGGATTTTTGGATTGTATAAATGTCATCAACATAGAGTATCTTTTTGTTCCTATTCTGCAGAAGAGAGTTCTTACTTAGAAGATTCTCATTAAATTATTTCAAACACTATAAGAACATGTTTATTTATAAGGAAAAATATTTTGATTCTTGACTGGTTTCTACAACTATGAGCTAACACATGTATCCATCTCAAGTCATACCAAGATAATCGGGGCCTTTTAGAAAGTTGCACAGCCCAAGAGAAAAGAAGGTAGCAATCATATTCCCACTTACTGTGGATTGATACACGATTATTTAGTCTAATGTTGCTATTTGCAGTAACAATGTGTTAATATAAGAATATAGTGTAGAAGGAAATAAAAAGACAACATACATTTTGTCATTAAAATAAAAAGGTCAAAATGTCCCTGTGATATGTATTTGTGATATTCAGGCCCTGTCAGAAGATTTTGTATGAACTTGCATTGTCACAAACTGAATGCAGAAATAAAATAAAAACATCTCACTCACCAATTAATGTAAACAACAGTGGCTATTTATACAATATTTGTTGATCTTTTGAGAGGCTCAGTAAAGTTGATAAGTTAGAATATTTTGCTGTGTTTTACTGAGGGTTGAACAGTGAATGGGTTGCTGCTCAAAAGAGCCGAATAGAAATAACCCCGCTGACAAGGGACTTGTGTGGTTGCTGTGTGGTGCACCTTTGTACAGGATTTTAGGTACCTCAGCTGTTAAATTTTAGATTATTTGAAAGTGAAGATAATGGTATTTACCCAAGACTTAAATATGGTACAAAAAAAGGAAAGAGGCTGAGACTCTTTCCAGTGGCTAAGCTGAGTCAGCGTTTACTATGTTATGTCGGGAAGCGTGAGCTCCTGATTACTGACTGATAGATATTCAGGGTGTTCACTGCAGTACACATACCATAAAACGTAAGAGGAAAAAAAATGCAGATTTAAATTAAAAATACAGTGTTAACACCAAGAATAGCAGCTGGATTTCCTTATGCATGGCAGGGGCAAGAATGGCTTCACCTGACAAGGTCAGCATTGTCTGACTTGTATGTGCCTAATAGTCTTCATCTCTGTTAGAAAGCAAACTGCCTGCCACAGAGTGGGGTGCAGAGCTTCTCCAGCTGCCATTTAGGAAATATTGCCTGGACCGACTGAGGAAACAAGCATTTGATATTAGCAAACTACTGTATTTGGAAGACTTTTTCTAACAACATTTGTAGATGGTGAATCTTGAAAACATTAGCTCAGAAGTAAGAATGTATAAACAAATAGGATGTTAAGAGAACAAAATCATTTGGAATTCTTTTGCGTAGAACTTGTGAGTATAGTAGTACTGTGGCATCAAACTGCAATGGAGATAGACAGTTAGAAGAACAGCAATAAAAACAAGCCCAACATTTGCATCTTCCTGGTGAGGGAGCAGAAATCTAGCAGACAAAAAGTGATTAAATAAAACCAAAATTGGGTGGTCCTTTCTCAAAACTAAGAAGAAAGTGGGAGGGGGAAAACAGTACTATTGGTAATTAAAATTGGGGCTTAAAAAATGTTTCTCTTTTGACGGTGTCCTTTCATGTCTAGAGATTAAGCATGAACTTTTGAAATATGTAGACAAGGCAATTGTGTGGGGTTTTTGATAAGCGCATCTTGTAGATCTTCAGTTACAGTATGGTAGTGAATAGAGAAAACTAGTATATATGGCACTCTAGATAATAAACAGCAATGCCAGATAAATTCCTTATTCTATGTTCAACAGAATTGGGTCACACTGTTTCTTTTTTCACTAGGAGTTTTGCAATATGCACTTCATCTTTCTTCATTTCAATTCACCTCAGATCCTCATGTTTTCGTACTTCACTGTTCAGTGTCGCATCTAGATGTCTACAATGTGATAAATGTGAGTTACAGATCTGCTCATTACAAGGGTGAGGTTTTTAATTTTTAAGGCACTGTGATGTGACACCTCAATGGTAGGAAAAGGACAGAGGCACTGTGGGTGTGTTGCATGGACAAGACACTGGCAGGCACTAATGGGACGAATAGCGTTCTTCTCATTAACTCCAAACCTGAGAAGCAGGACAGATTTCAAGAAGTTTCAGTATGAGTGTGAATGTTTTGAATAATGAATGGTGGTGCGTTAAATTGTTAATACTTTACAGTCTCTTACATGAAGTAGTTGCTATTACTGCTCATGTGGACTTAGTTTTCTCTTGGCTTAGACTCTGAAATGATTTTGTCATGCAGCTTTTTAAATTTTCTTTTCTTCCCCTTGACAGGCACCTGTAACTTATTTTCCTTCTCTCTTCCCTTACCTTGACATTTAGGTTTGGTTTTGTGAGGTTCTTACAGTGTGTTCATGTTTCCCTTGGGTTTTTCCTTAGAGGCTTTTTTGTGGTCTTCTCCTCTACCCTGGTGGTTTAGAAAGTGACACAAAACCCATTCCTTGGAACCTTTTCAGATTCCGGTCTATATACGTGCATGTTCACAGCCTAGATGAACTCTGTTAAGTCTGTATTTGGAGACAGAAAGTGTCTCAAGAATAAATTTGTGTTGGCCCCAGTGCTGTAAATTCTAAACAAATTCACCGTTCTATGTATTAGTATCACTAAGAAGGATTTGGTTAATAAGTTAAAAAACATTTTGGTGTATATATTAGAAGACTGTGTCATAAGATATTTAATCCAATGAACATGCTTGTGAGATCTCAGTTTTATTAATCTTGAAATCAAAATACTTAAGCTGTTGTGTTCCTGTGAAGAATTATGTTTTTCTAACCACAATCAGTAGACTTCAACAAGATGTACTGAAACAACAAGGCAGGCTCTTCTTGGGTTGGCAAACGGATATCTTTTGGGGAGAAGCATGCAGGGTTAGTATTTAACCAAGAGACACTGTGGAGACAGACTGCTATTCTGCTTTTAGCAACGGGGAAAGTGGATTTAACCTCTTACTTGGACTTGGATTCCTGGACTTAATTCACCCTTTGAAACTGGGTGTCCAAGTGCTGGATGGCTCCCCTGAAGAACAGCAACTCATGGTGTTGCAATCCCCTTATGCCGGCCATCTCAGCTTGAAGCTGTGTCCTGTGGTTCCAAGTTGCTGGCTGGGCTTAAACCACGACAAGCTGTTAGAGATGGCATGAACCGACTAGCTCCTGGATTTGCTGCTATTCTTATCCTGCCCCTTGCTTGTACACTTAGGTAATGATGTCCTTTGAAGAAGCACCTTAGAGTCAGACACACTGCTGTCCCCGCTTCCAAGTAGAAACCTAGGAGACTCTGGTTCTCTGATTTTGCTCTTGCGTGCTTTCTCAAAGTGCATGCATTAGTTACAGCATGAAGATCTGTAACTTAAAATCCCTATGCTAGGTACAGCTTATGTGAGTTGAAGTTACAATTAGCTATGATTTCTCTCTCTAATGAGTTCCTACAGAAAGCTGCTTCTTTTGTTAAGATCAATCAAAAAATAAGGATTTTGACGTTCCTCCCTACACAGATCCCATGGATCATGAAGGGCCTTTGTTTTGGCATGCTCATTGGAGGTGAAAGGTGCTGTTTGAATTTTCTGTGGAGTGTAAAGACTGGTCTGGTCAGCTGGTTTCTCCTGCCTCAGCACCATCAGACACTTGTCTCCCAGCAGCCTGCCGTAAGAATCTGCTGACCGTCTCTCAATTCTCCCTGCACAGCTGCAAAACCCACTGGAATGTTTAAATGCTGACAGGCAGAAATGCTGTAAAAATGTAAATTTTCTTCTGCTGAAGGGCAAGATGCCAAGAAATGCTTTTGTAAATGTTTTACTACTGAGTTTAGGGGAGTTGGTACAGGTGGAACGCAGAATTTTAAGAAATGGGAGAGAAGCTTATGCTGTTAAGATCACTCGTATTTTGGTTCTTTAGTCACTTCAGGACTTTGGCACAGAGTGTTTGCTTTCTTTACTACTGGGGTTTTTTTTAACAGAAAATAATGGGCTAAGAGGTAGTGTTCTGCTCTGTTGGTGCACAAAGCAAGGACTGCTTTGTTGCCTCAAAAATGGCATTGTCTATCTTCCCCTGCCTAAATACTATACTTAAAAGCTCTGTAGAAAAGCCCAGGATAGAACAGTCAGCTTTCATTCAGCAGATATTTTAACTTCTTGTGCACACTGGTGCTCTGAAGGGCTGTGACCAAGTGAAATGAAGAGTTGTGCCTTTTACTCTGCCAGTGGAGTAGTGAGGAATTGTTTCGTTTTTTCTTTAAAAGCAAGACTTAAAGATAATAATGGTGTTTTCTATTGCAAAAGAAATAGATGGTGAGTACTTTGCCCAGATTTTAGAACTAGCTGTGGCCTTTGATAAGAAAATTTAAAAATTATTTTTCTTTCATCTCTCAGCTGAAATAATACAATGGCTGCAGAACAGTTGACATTCAAGGCTGTTTCAAAAGGTGTTATTTTCTTACCTTAAGCAGGGTCTTGAAAAATAAGGGAGGGGTTGATTGTATTTCTATTTTTTTGTACTTCAACAGGGTACTTCCTATATCAACAATGCAATCATTTTATTCTCTGTTAGTCCTCCTTTGCCCCATATGGGCTGTTCAGGCATAATGTGCATGGTACATGCTCTGAAGTACAGTCACCTATATTGAACTACTGTATTTGTGTTGCTGTGCTTTATTTTAGCTTTCAGTTTTACATCAGATCACAATGAGGAAAGGTAGGATTAGCCCTTTGCAGTTCAGCAAGTTACTTTCTCTGTATAGATAATAAGTAAAAAAAATACATCTTTTCCAGGTACTTTCTCATAACCCTACTGAAGTGCATTTCATGACCATTCCTTGAGTCAGCAGTATCAAGAAATAGTAGCTCTTTGTAGTAGATTTTCTGTAGTGATTTCAACAGTAAATAAATATGGAATTAATATATATACTTCAATATTGTCTAATTTTAGTCTGAGCAGTCAGGAAAGGGGCATACAAATGTATTTAAAGATTCTCACAACTTTTCCTGAGAAAAATCTGGGTCATACAGAGCTGTCTGCAGTGTTCAGTGCAATGTGTGAAAGCCCCATTAATAGGAGCAACATATAAAGAAGGCAGCAGAAATCGTACCCTCTCACAGAGGAATGAAACCTAAAAATTTCAGTGGTACATTTAACACCATTTGAGAGGCTGCAGCGTTGGCACAAATGTACCCTGAAGGTGTGTACAAATTACAAAAGAGCAGGTTCGCATTTCGAGATCTCAGCACAACCACAGCCTTTGCTTTTGTGTAATCCTATGATAATCATCGAAGGCCCATCAGCTGGATAATCTGTTGCTGTACTAAGCTTGTTCATCCTCAAGCTGTATCTGAGAAACCATACTGCAAGATAAAGGGGTTATCAGTGGACTCAAGGTTAGTTACCTGTATTATGGTATTAAACTTTTATATATATATTCTTGATTATTGCCCTGATGTATTTGTGGAATGTTTGTATGTTATAATCAAAAATACATTTCTCTAAGTTTTCCACTAGCCCTAACTATATTAACCTAGTATGCTATTAGGTAACTAACCCCTGTGCAGCAATTCTAAGAACGAGTTAGTTGTAGACTCGTTACTGAAAACTTAGATTTTAGTTGTTTTTGTTATATCTTTCATCTGGAAATAAAATGGAACTGTCATGTCTAAAGTCTTAACTCACAAATTCCAACTTTGATGTTTCTAGTTATAACCAAGATGAGTTTATTTGAAAAATCCACTAAAGATAGTAACAGCTTTGAATCAAGTTCATAAATTTATTCACAGACAACAAAGGTTTGCTTTTAATTTCTTTGGGAGGTACATGGATGTGACGTTTAATCAGTAGTAAAGATCAAAGAATAAATGCCCATTTTCTAAATGGTACCTTTTATTTAAAGCTAGCTTATGTCATACTGGAAGTAGGTGGTCTTCATAACAGCCTGTTCTTCATTGCATCTTCTCTCCCTCTCCTTTGCTTTCCAGCGATCCATCATACTGATGGTATGTAACTTTTTTCCCCTCTGCCAGGTTTCAGATGGTACAAGTTCATTGTGCTCATGCTGTTTCTAAGAATGTGGCAATGAAAAGGCACATTTGTTTGACATATTATTTCAAGCTTAATGGACCATCTAGCAAGGCAAGAATGATGATTGGCCTTTTACTAATAACGGCTGGAGTGTGGGGGACAATTCCTAGACATTTAGTGACAGGTTAGGAGTAAAAGATAGCTGGAGGTGTAGTGGAAAAACAACTAACCTTTGGTTATTGTTCTTCAGTCCCCAGGAAATATTGCATGTTTGTCTGTGTTCAAGGTCAAAAGTAGCAGCAAAACTTCTACCTCCCCTATCCATGACTTTTGTTTTATGAGTGCATGTTGTATATACTTTCCTATTGTTCAGTGCCAATGTTTTAAGAAGCTAATGCATGCTAGAAGGTCATCACTTTGCATGCACATTGGTCAGCCTTGAGATTGTTTGTTCACAATACTGGCTTGCATGAGATGTAGCGTAAATAAAAATTTTCCATCTCTGCATCAGGAAAGAAAAAGATAAAGACAGGATCTTTGTTTATTTTCTGAGGACTGTATTTAGAGCAGGGCTCTTTTAAAAATTATTATTATTATTTTAAAATCCATGAAGGCTCTTTTCTGTTGTTTAAGCAGCTGCAAGTTAACAGTTTTAGTGGCAAGGCACTGCTCAGCCCATTCTGGCTTGGTGTGATGCTGTCCTCATATTTGTATTGGATGTAAGTGGAAAAGCATAGTAATCAACCAACAAGAGCAGAGCATGGAGGTGGAGTAACTGGATTTTCTATCATTGCTAAGTGAAACAATCATCATTGTTTATGTCCTTCTTAGGCCTTTTAATTTTACTGTTAGGGATTTTGTTTGTTTGTTATAAAGCTGTCATCTTTCTTTAAATGCTTCTCAAAGCTCTGCCCTTTATATGGAGAGCCATGTGTAGGAGGGGAGTGTGGCTGCAGGCATGATTGCTGTTCAGACCAGCAAAGAGTTGGGGTGCCCCATCTCCATCTGCACCCTGTAGGTGCTTAATTCTTGTCTCTAAGTCTCTCTGTTGGAGACTTACTGCTACCTCTCTGCAACAGGAATTACCATGTTTGAATGAGATTTAGTGAAGTAACTACTGAGTTGAAAGTTGAAAATACTGCTGCAAGGCTGCGAGTTTCCAGTTGTTTTCATGGGTTTTGTCTCTCTCATTTGGAGAGCGTGTTTACCTCACAAATTACTTCCAAATTACTCTAACACCCCTATGTAACCAAGTGTTCCAATTCTTTGAAAAGTTACCATGCTAAATTTACTACTTTTCTTTTTTCCAAGCTTATCTCATTTTAAGTACTTAGCTGCTTTTATTTTTTATATAATATGACAGTAAAAAGAAGATTTTTAGTAAGAACATTTATCTCATGAAGGTCATTTTAATCTAAAATGTATTTCGTATGCAAAGTATTTGTAATAAAGATCACTTGGAAGTCTGTATTTTGGTATGGTGCAAAAGGAGTGCAACAGTAACACAAATGATCCCATTTCATTAAACATTCACTGTGTTTTTTAAAAAAACATGTCCCATTTCCAGTGGAAAAGAACCACTTTGGAGCAATAGAAAGCATTTTTCAAGCTGGTGAAATCTTACTGTGCATTTGAAAACAACATCTGAGAAAGCAATTTTCATTACAAATGACAGTATTTTGTGTATGGCTACTAAGTAGAAGCAAAACATTTCTGCTAATGCTTAGCAATATTTTGCTGAAACTTAGTCGTGTTCTTTAATGAAGCTGGATCATTCATGTTCTTGTTGCTCTTTGTAGCACAATAGAAAGCACAAATTTCAAGGAGCCAATAATTCAACTAGTCGGGGTTTGTACAAGAAGGTGTTTTATGTATAGGGGTTCCGGGTTGGGGCCCTGATGTTTTTTGGTAAACAGTTGATGTCTTCTACCTACAATGATTTGTTTATTAAAAAAAAAATAAAATTATTTCCTTCTGGAATGCTTGGAAGGGAAGGCACTGAAAAACCCAGGTGAGGGACACATAGGGATCCATGGAAGTGTATGGTTGGCTTGGACCTGGGAGGGTCAGAGGAAACTGATGGATTTTGTGAGAAACCTTTGCTTGCCAGTGGATAAATAGGCAAGACAAACATGTTTTGTTACTGCCTTTCCCTCTCCCATTATCACTACTGTTCTCTGTAGCTTTATCCCCATTTCTGTCTTTGGAGCATCAGTTACAGGGGCTTTGTTTTCAAGATGCTGTGCAGCTCATCAGTTAATTATGTTATTCATGACAATCACTGAAGCCAAGAGAAAGAGACATTCTTGAAGACTTTTTCCTGCCGTATCATCTCCATTGATATGCATGGTTTGATTAAAGAGAAATAGGTCATGGGAATTCTTGCAGGAGAGATTTTTTAAAGCATTTATAATCAGTTATAACTAAATTAGCAGTTCACAGAAACAAACTCCTCTGCTCCTTCAAATCCCTGAGGTTTTACTGGTGTTGGGAACAGAGGAGATCTGAAATGTTCAGATCAGTATCGTCTTTTCAAAACATCTTCCTCCTCCTGTAATGGTAGACCAGAGGAGGGGTTTTGAAAGATTGTTTGATAAAGTGGGAGGAATCTACTCTGAACCATAGGTTATTTGTTGAGGGGCCAGGTGTTTCTACTAGTAAGGGTTAGAACCAATATATTAATCCAGTTGTAGCCTGTTTTTATCTGTCCTTGCATCTATCTATTTTTACATAGTCTTGATTATAGCCTGTAATATATTATTGTGCAGGATATGTTAGATGTTTCACAAAAACATGAGGTGATACAATCTGTACCCTAAAGAACTTAGTCTTGAACTTGTAAGAAAGCTAGGTTTAATAACCTTTCATTTTATCTCTAAATGGCCACCAGAAGAATTATGCTAGAGTGGGTGGAATTCCTGAGAAGACTGTTATGGAGCAAAGCAATTCTTATCTCAAAATATAGCTGAGTTTGCATCAGATATTTCTATCCTGCAGTGGGAAAATAAAATTTCAGCAATATACACCTGTCAATCCTTACTCTTTTAGTAAGGCTGGGTAAATTATTTCCCGTAAGTTGTTATAGGACATAGTTTATGATAAGTATTACAGACAGAATAAGAAGAAAATGAGTGGTAGTTTAGCTGTATGGGTACTGCAGGCAACTCCAGTAAACTCATCGTTAGTTATGTTAACTGAGAAAGTATAGGTCTGGAAAATGCTGGAGATGCGAAAATGAAATAATTTCGATTTCCAACCCCCCTTTCTTTTGGATCAAGAGAAGATGGCTTCATATCCAATCATTTTGTATAAGTTAGAATAATAGAATATTTTGTGTTTCTCTGTCCTTGAACCTATTTTTATGTAGATAGTTATGGCTGCAAATATCCATACCCCTTTATAAGCACAGTTGCTCAACTGGAGTACATTAGGGAATATTTTTGCTTTACTAGTTAGTGTTCCTATTGAAGTATCTTCCAAATAAGTTTTACTTTAGGTTTTATGTATCTACCTTCTGTCTTACAGTTGTTTTTGTTCTATAATAATTTAATTATTCATTTCCAGATATATCATTCACTGTAGTCAGTTTTCCACATCCCATCTGTATTGGGTTTTTGTTGTTGGGTTTTTTGCGGGTTGTTTTGTGGGTTGTTGTTTTTTTCTTTTTTTTCTTGTTTTAATTTACTCATTAGAACAGTTAGGGGACTTCCAACCTGAGTTATTTGATGATACTGTGTGCTGTTTTGTTTGCTGGAATGCCAGCCGGAGCTCCTTGTTTGCTTCTGCAGTGGTGTTCTTCCTTATAATCATGTGAGCTTTATATGTCAGCTTCTCAGAGGGGTGCCTGACATCCCTAGGATTCAGTATGACACAGGTGATTTTGATGATTGCCAACATCTTTGCTAAGGGCTAATTCTGGGTCTTTCAGCAGAATTTCTTCAAGTTTTTTTGCTGCAGATCGTCATCATGATACAATTTCTTATCGAGGACTGGGTTAATGCTTCAAAATTGCTCTTTTCAGACTTGCTGTATTTTCACCTTTTTGTCCTCTCTGCTTCACAACAATTGTCATGTTTCATACTTCATGGAGTTTAGCACTTCTCAGGTTCTGTGGTTAGTATGTTCTTGAATTAGTTGAAAGTAATAATAAAACATCCTTTAAAGCAGCTTTGAGAGAAATAAGGCTACTTCAACTGTATGCTGCTTTGTTGGAATGTGTTGCTTACCATTTCAGTAAAGGGTTGTAAAAAGATTTTTCTAATGTCTGCTACACATTCCAGCAATCATCTGGCTTTTAATTGTCCTGTTTGCTTAGTCTTGGTATCTCTTTACTTTGTTTTACTCGTTGAACTTCACAAATTACAGCAGCCTTGCAGAAGCAGGGAATGGCAGAGGTCTGGTTTTGTGAGTTTTCTGACTTAAATGTATGAATAAATAGCTGACTGTAGAGCCTCCTAAAGATACATTTTCCCACAGCCGTCATTAAAATTAAATTTGAACAAGAAAAGATATAATCTGAAGGCAGAAAATAGAAGCGATCCCAAACTGCCCTTTCCTCAGACTGAGAATGGGAAAACCCTTTCTCAAATTTGTGAGGTTATAATGGATCTTAAATACATATTTTGGTTTCTCATGAGGATATATGTACCATTCTGGTTAACAGTTTGATTTTATTCACTGCTAGGCAGTAGTCCAACTCTAATTTAACTAGATTTTCTATCTTTATACGGTATAAGAGAAGCAGTTCCTTACGGAAACTGTCATAAGAAAAGACAGAATTGCTTAGAGATAAATGTAATACTATTTACATGAGGCAAGATGTAACCAGATGTAAAAAGGAAGTATTAATGCCATTTTCAATGGCACTGGCAAGTTTTAATCTGGAATACTATGTTTAACTGACCACCAATAATCAAGAAGGTCAAACTCAATAGTGAGTAGGAGGAGGTTCTAGGAATGAAGAGTCTATTTAATAAGGAAGACATTAAAGGCACTTGACTGTGTAGTGTGAAAGCTAAGAAAGGAAATGATTGTCATCCATAAAAATATCACAGGAGAGAGAAATGGGATCTGGGTTACTGAGGATAAAGGATAGAGCAAGTAAAAGGATATAAAGTAAAGCAGATTTCTGCCTATGACAGCAGCAAGATAAAAAATATTCCAGGATGACAAGTCGTGATAAAACCCCTTCCTTGTTCTATTATCTTTTCCTTATCTGGAAAATTTAGGAATAGAAGCATATGAAACGTTGCTTAAAGTAGCAAGGACAGGGACTTGATCACCGAGGAAACCTTTTCCATTTCAGTTTGGAACTTCTGTTTAAGTTCCTATATGCTGTCCAGGGCTTACTGTGTTACCATGTAAGCTGCTTGTAAGTAGTGTAACCACATTTTTAAATCAATATATCTGATTTTGTATTTACTGCAGCTAAAGGTAAGCTGCAGCAGACTTTTAAAGCATTATCAGTAGAAATAATAATTAGAAATCTTAGTGTTATTGGTGTTGATTCTTGATTCTATGATTCTTGTTATAGGGAAGGTGCTAAGATAACCATAAACCCCCTTAAAGCAAACACAAAAAACTCCAAACAAAAGCACACAAAAAACATCACCCAAATCAGAAAGCCAGATTAAACTTGCCTCATGCCTCTGGTGTAGAGTTGAATGATGAGATTTCAGGCAGCAGTGCTTAAAATATTGTATATTAAAATATTGACCCTGAATATTGTATATGGTCAATGGAGATTTTCAGAGGCCCATGCTGCTACCTCCTAATGCAGTAATTCCTAGGAATTTACCAAAGATGGATCCCACGGTGTTTGCCACTACTGTTAGAGTAACGAGGAGTCCCACTAATGAAGAGCTTTCAGTCTACCTAGACAAATCACTTAGGGTGAGGAACAGGACAGAATTCACTGTGTCTTGCAGGTTTTATAACAATACTGTATTTTCTGGCAGTGAATTCATTTGAAGGAGGTTTAATAAGTAGAAGACTAACTAGAAGGAGCAAAATAAAAGCAAAAGAGGTCATCTAGGATGTATAATACACAGAAGGAGGGGGAGGCAAAGGGAGGAGGAGCCAGACAAATGGAAGAGTCCAAATTAGAGAATAAATAGAGCAAAAGATGGTGCGGGGTGGGGGTGGGAGTTGGGGAGAAAATGGCTCATGGTTGGAGCAAGCTGCTCTGATGCAGAGGATGCTCAGGAAAAATTACAGGAGTCAGTGATCCCTACAAAAGGAGTGTGCTGACTTCGTTCTAAGGCTTCTTCTAGTATTTCTTTTTTCAAGAGCAAGAAGAAAGAAAATTCCCCAAGAATAAACAGTTCATTCAAAGTGATGCATTTTGAGCACTTACGATCAAAGTTCAAGTTTCATTGTATAAAACATCATCAAAATGAAGGGTAACTGTGAGAGAAATTCTCTGTTCCCTATCACAAAGTGCTCCGCAATGAGCTGTAATGAATGTCTGAGCACCTGGGGAAAAAAAATGAGGGAGGAAAATGATGGCAGATAAGGGAAATAGAGAATGAGCTTATGGTAGTCATAGGGAAGCTTTGATCGGAGAAATTTGTTATGCTACCTGATGTTTGGCGGAGTAGATGTGAGCTCTTGAAATGGCTGTTGTGACTCCAAATACATTTCAGCCATATGCAAACGTTGATATGGTATCCTTCTTCATCAGTGTGTATTTTCAATAATAATAAACAATGCAAGCTGTTTTCCCTCCATTTTCTTTAAACACTATTGTGAAATCTCAGTCTGAGTGGAAGTTATTGTGGCATGTGATAAGGTGCTGAAAAGTATTGTAGCATGTTTTAGACACGATGATGATAGAGGCATGACACAGCTAAATTTTAGAGCTGCTTATCATGGCTCATCATACCCTAACAGAAGCCTAATAGAAGAGTTTTAGAAAAAATCCAAATATGTAAGGAACGGACGGCAATTTCCACTCTTAGTCTGTGTCCACTGAATAGATTTCACATGTATCCCCAAGGCTTTTATTTGTTGTGTGTAATGAAAGCCAATGGCAGAGCATTGCAACATTTGACCTCTGTATTCTTGTGCCTTCTTGTATCTGAAATTCAGCTACAGTGTACTCTGAAATGAATTATGATTAGTGAATACAGATACTGTTGTTCTCTGTCATGTAAAAGTGCCTTAGTATTTCATTTGAGAACAGTTTTTGAGTATTTCAAACAAATGATTGTTCAGTGAAGTAAGATTTACCTGAAGCCTAAGAAATTTTTCTGATCAAGATGTAGGAATTATCCCATTAAAAAAGGGTGCAAGTCAAATTTCTGACAGCAAGCAAACAAGTGCAAGAATCTAGAAATGTGGAGTATGATGCCCCTTCTGTTGCTTATGAACTTTGAAATGTCAACTCCCATCGGAAGGTGAGGAGAGTCAGACAACTGCTGCGCATATTTGGTTTAACTAATGTCTTTTTGGCATGTCTAATGGCCTGGTTCTGCATTACATTGAACAGTAAATGTATTCATCCAAGTGCTGAACATTTAGGTTAGCATGAAAGTTGTGTGGTTTAGTTCTGATTAGTATATAGACGACATAGGGGGACTTCAATAGCTGCTGACGCAGCCTGGATTTAGATGTTGATGATCTGGTGCTTGTCACTTCTTTTAAGATTCCACCTGAAGTGATTAAATAGGACACTTGAGTGTTTCCTAAAATGAACTTTATTCTGTCTTGGAAATTCAGATGTCAGTGTCACCACTGCAGCCCTTCCCTCTAGCAAGTAATTCTTTCCTTGTGGAATAAGGCACTAACTCTCATGGATGAAGATGGCAAAATTGGAACTATAAAACACAGGATTTTCATTGGAATAGTGTGCTGATTTTCTTGTCAAACCAGTCATAATTCTCTGGTTAATCTACTATTCATTTCTGCTATTAAATTAGGTTCTTCTCTCTTAGTGGGGCAAATTCATTTACAAAATTACAACTAGGAGCACAAGAGCTCTACCATATAGATTTTTATTTTATTATGTCTTTACACTTGCCTTTATTAAATGTAGCTATGCTTATTTCTGGTTCTATGGCTTGGCTGCTCAGTTTTATACTGGACTTTAATAATCAGTTATATTTTTCAACAGATGTGCTGTTATGGTTCAGACTTAATATAACAGAGCTAGAAACTTGAAGCAGAGCACCTGAAGCAAACCCACACATTATTTTTATTCCAGAAGGGTCTTTACACATACTTTGTCTGATCCTTTTGATTGCATTCTAAGGGTTTTTTTCTTCGTTTATGAGACGTTTGTTACTGACTCTTAATGATGCTAAATAATTTTATACAAAGAAATCAACAACCTTCATTTCAGCATTCTCTGTATGGAGCAAGGGGCAGTTGGTAAGACTTATTTTGGTATGAGTCTGGATATGTAATAGTGGAGGGAAAAGGTCAGTATTGAGCTGGACTGACCTGCATAATTCAAGTAAATGCCGAAGTCTTTATCAAGTGTATGAGAAGCCCTAAGAAAATCAATAAGGCTACTTAAAGGCTCAATGCTCAGTTGCACTTTATATGTTTTTGTGAACCACAGCAAGAATCAGTCATGTCATTACAAACAAATGAAGATCTTTAATGTTTGCTGTTTCTTTCTTTCTTTCCCGTGTCTGTGCTCCTTTTTCATTCAATACATTATATGACTGCTCTCTTAGTTCCAGTATTAAAATGGTTATGGCAGGCTAGATTTAATTTCTGACTAAGGTTCAGACTTGCTTTGGCACAAGGGGGTATATTGTCCTCAGTAGGTTGAAGTGACATTGTAAAACATCTGCTCAATTCTTTCTCTCTTTTGGATGCAGTTTTGCCTTTGAGAATTGAAAGTTGCATCTGAGACACAACTGTCTAAATATCATTTCATCATCTAAAATACATTTAATTAGAAATCATTCACAGGTTCAAACCTTAGATGACTTGTGGTTTTGTATAGTAGGTCCTTCTTTTGAAACTTCTGTGCCTGTGATATGTTACAATACAAATACTGCATGCTCCTCACTTGAGGAAAGTTGAAACAGTAAGATTTTATTGTTGGCAGGTTCTGTAGATGATGGTATAAGAGGGAGGGAATAATCTTTTTCCACAGGGCAGTCCAAAGAGAAAAGGTATTCTGGGAGTGCTTCTAGTTGTTTATTCTATAGGCCCACAGAACTGAGTCTGATCTCCCACTGCTAAAAACCAATATTGTTCCACTGACATAACTGCTGGTTGAAATCCTTAGTTTTTTATGTTGTACCAACCAAAAATCTGGCACATAAAATCTGCCAGGCTTGATGGATGCATTGTGCATGTCTGCATGCTATATTTGGCTTGTATACATTGCGATGAGTGGGCACAAAAACAGTTATGTGGGAATAGCAGTAACAAAGTGATCTCCAAGTTGATTATGGAAAATATCAAAAGGCCTAAGTGGTGAGGAGTTAAAATATGTGTTGCTTTATAGTTAGCATACTTCAATCACTTCTGTGGACTGATAAGAAAAATTGAAAGGAGACTAAGTACAAAGAAGAAGCAGCCATAGAAGGGAAAAGCTGAGAAGCAACTTCTAATTTTGGGCATTAGCTGAAGTGCTTAAAGCTGGAGTTCAGTGAGCACTTGAAGTTGGCAGGGCTGTTTATTCCTGCTTTTGTGCCACAGCCACCTCCTGCAGTTGTATGTTAAATAGGATCAGGCCACTCGCTTAGCTGAAGAGGCCTGTGTCTTCTGAGTCCAGACACAGATGGCGTTCACAGAATTTAGGCGAGTGGTTAGGAAATCAGTCAAACTGCAGTAGGTGCAAGATGGCCTAACCGTCTCTAGCTACATGTTATTTAGCAAATTATCTGCGTGTCTTGCATTTGTAATGTAAAATGATGTGGGTCTTTCTTGTGCCAGGGTGCCTGGTGGCACCCACACTGGCCCAGGTGAGCAGCGAAACTGAGGAGTCACTGACCCACTGCTGTGAAGAAGAGCAGAAGCCTGGGGTCAGTATGAGCCTCTTCTGCTTGTGGCAGCAGAGCTAGAAGGAACACTGCTTTGCTGCACACTCTAGCCATAGGTCTATTTTATTATATACTCCAACACAGCAGTCTATTAGTCCCATTTACATGCACACCAGTAACCCTGTTAGACCACTCCCCTTTTATTCCATTAGATTGCAATTCACATGTCCAGGGACTGGGAAGTTAGGAAATCTGCTTTAGATCATCTTGTTAGGCTTCATGTACAACAGGTTTTTACCTTTTTGCCCTCATATCTCATGACTGGTTACCAGATTCTGAATATAATGACAATCAAGAGATGAAGAATCTTCCTTCAGAACACAGACTGGTGCTGTGTGTATCTCAAATTCCAGCACAGTTTGATTTCTTAAAATAATGAGTGTTAATATGCTCATAGCAGTGTTTTACCATTGAGCACATGGAATCCTGTTGAAAAAACCTTTTTTCAGGAGTTACTAAGAGCAGCATTTCAGTTTAAACATCACACTAATCTGCTCTATCACTTAACTCAGAAATATTCAGGTAAAACTCTGTACCTGGACCCTAATACTGCATGTCTGCAGAAAAAGATATATCTAATGCCATAAATCCGCACTTATCTGCATTCACTGCAGATCTCATTCAAAGTATAGTCTTAAACCAGGCATTCAGCATCCCAAAATTTTGTCTCTGGAGATCAAAGTTTTCATTACTAAAATTCAAAAAGCAGACAAGTAAATGTCATCAAAGAGCTTCTGTCGTGTGCGTACACTCAGGCACATGCATGTGTACAAATGCACACACATGTGTCTCACCAGTGTTAGAGGACTGTTACAGAGCTTGTGATACTTCCAGTTAGATGCTAATAATCTAGGTACTTTTGAGTGCGTATAGCTTGAGTTCCCAGTCCATTACACATATGACCTGGATTTTCTTTACTGTGTGAGACTCTATTGAGACAAACTGGAGTCATTAATGTTCTACATCTTATCATTTTAATATGGTGTGAAGTTTGAACTATAAGAGCTTTTCTTTTATACTTATGTAATAGTTACAGCTAAACTTCTCAACAGAGCTATAAATTTTTGCCAATAATCCAAATAACCCCAAGTTTATTCAAGAGACAGACATACAGCTTCTGCCTACTTACACTGCCCTATTCCTCTTTCTACTCTTAATTAACCCATATGCTAAATTAAGAGTATCTCTATTCCCTTCAGAGGAAAAAACTGGTATATCAGAAAAAAACCTTCTCACTTTCTGACCAAAGAATTTTTAAAGATGAAGAATCCTTAGCCTGGGACACAATTTACTTGGAATTGCTAAATGCAAGTCAGGTAGCTGAGTTCAGAAGAGTCTTACTGTTGAGGTCAAGGTCTATTCTTTGTTGGTCATTAAATACCATTATACTGCTTACCACATTTCTGTTAGCTTACAGGAGCTTGAATCTCAGCTCTGACCCTTGTCTCTCTCTATAGCTTCACAGAAATCACGTAATGTTACTTTCAAGTTTCTCAGTCTGTGTGAGGTAGGTTTGAGAATATTCAGCTATATAACCAAAGGGCTAGCCTATGTTGGCATTAATAGATGGAATAGAACACCAGGAAATCGGGGAAGGGAAGGATATCTTGTCCAGCAGGTGTAAGGTTATCTGCTAATGATTTTGAGCATAAGAAGAGTCTGTTTTAATCACCATGCTACATTTGTTCTGTTTTCCTTTGTTAATATGCCATTTTTGCAGAATAAATTATGTCACCATTCCTGATCCTCCTCAAGGTCTGTAAATGACCTTCTCTCATGGAAATTTTTGTCATGCTATATTTTAAAAACCTCTTTGTGGGTTACATTGGAACAAAAATGAGAGCTAAATTTAGCTTTTATTGATGGAATTGGGGCTTGCAAACTGAAACTTTTGCACAGAAGGTTTAACAAAACTTTTATTGACTAAGCACTTTACTTTTGTGTTAAAGGAACTTTGCTATTGTGCTAGAGGAAAAGGGAAGATTATGAAGGCAAAGTCACTTAGTTTAGAAACTTGTGGTTGACTTTTTTAAAAATTTGAGCTTGATGCCGAGTTTTTGAAGAGTAGGGAAATAATATATTGGGGGGTTTTGGCAGAATCATTTCATTATTAAAGGGAATTCTAAACTATGAAAACAACATTTTTAACTAGTGCCCTTGCTAGATGAAATGTCGAAGAACACAGAGTACTTACTATTTGGTTAAATAGAAGTCTACGAAATATATTAACAGATAGTATCTGTTCTGAATAGCAATTGCACTGATGGGAATGCATTTAGCTTCTATTACATAGAATCATAGAATCATTTAGGTTGCAAAAGACCTGTAAGATCATCAAGTCTAACTATTAACCTAGCACTGCTAAGCCCATCAGTTAAACATATCCTGAAGCATTACATCTAAACGTCTTTTAAATACCTCCAGGGATAGTGACTCAACCACTTCTATGGGTAGTCTGTTCCAGTGCTTGGCAACCTTCTTGGAGAAGAAGTTTTTCCTAACATCAAATATCAGGTTGCCCCTTGTGCAACCTGTGGCTATTTCCTCTTGCCCTATCGCTTATTACTTGGGAGAAGAGACCAACACCCACCTCACTACAACCTCCTTTCAGGTAATTGTAGAGAGGGATGGTGTCTCCTCTTAGCCTCCTTTTCTCTGGGTTACACAACCCCAGTTCTTTTGGCACGTCCAGATAAGACTTGTGCTCTAGACTCTTCACCAGATGTGTTGCTGTTGCCATTGCATTTCATGTAATTTTAACATTATTCAATTAGAACAAAGATAATCAAACCCAAATTATAAAATGGCAGGAGCTGTGTCACGTTCCATATTTAGTGCTGGTACTGTAGCCTGCTGAGTGCTATGCAGGTTGAAAAGTTAAGAGCTGATCTCCTAGTGAGGAGCAAGTTCAGCCCAACAGTCAGGACAAATTTCCTTACCAAGTGGCACCTTGTCCCTGACAAGAGTCCTTTTAACAGAGAGATGAATTTCCTTTTACCCAGCAAATTTGCCTTTCTACTTTCTTTGAATAAGTAGATGGGTTTAACATGTGGTAAGGAATAAGAGCCTAACTTTTCTACTTATCTTCATGGTTTCTGTTCCCAAATGTATCTATAGAGCAATGATGCACATCTGCAGCTCTTCTTGCATTACACTTTTAGGTATAGCTTCCAGCAACTTCTGGAATCTGGGTTTATAATATGTAGATAGAGCATATTCCTCAACTTCAGACCGAAATAGCTTGAAGTCAGTATATCAGAAATAAGCATGTATGTGTTTGGCTGGATTAGGGCCCTAATCTCAAATACAACATGTTAATCTTCTTGGACCTGGAGGTACTGGAGATATTCAGAACCTGATGGGAGAGTGTCCTGAGCAATCTGTTGTTATTGACCCTGCTTTGACGAGGAGGATTGTGCTACATGATCTCCAGGTTGTCAGCCCTTCTGAAGACTGTGTTACTTTTTTGTCAGCTTTCAACTTGCCAAAGACAGAGTTAGGAAGAATGGAAGTGAAGCTAATGCTTTCCAGTGAGACGGGAGTTCAGTACATGGGAAACACCAGTAGAAGCCACTGGAAGTGACCATGACAGATTCAGTCCTATCAGTTTTTTTGTGGGTTCCTGTATATTCATTTCCATAGGTTCAACCAGAAAACGCTGTGTGTCAGGTGGTATTCTAATGCTGAGAAATTTCGAACAAATCTTGTGTTAAGGCAGTGATGTGCGCTTTTAAATTCTAGATAAACCAGAGCCACTTTCGATAGATTCTTTTTTGAATAATCATCTGATCTGAAGTATATCTTTGGAGAATATCCAAAGTAACTCTCTCCTGTATCTATACATGACTGGGTAGGGGATGGCAGAGGCCTGAAAGATATGGATTAATTTCTCTTCTTTGCTGCTGGATTGTTGGGGGTGGGAGGGTTTATGTCCTTGTAAAGATAACTTTACCTTCTATGCTTTGATTTCTTGCTCTTTGAAGGTGGCCATCCAACAGCTCTTCATAAAACATCTCTAGGAACATGAACATTGCTAAGGGCTGCGCTATTAGTAATGTTAACTATTGAGAAAGAACTAACCAGGCTTTCAAGGGATCTAACAGAAGTTCTGTAACAGGATTAGATGAAGCAGAAACAAGTCTAAAACCTTGAGTGTTAGAGTAAAATAGATTCTTTTTAGAACTATGGCATTGCTAATAGACTAATATAAGTTCTAAATTTTTAGGGCACCAGTTAATTTTAAAAGTTTGTAAATGAGGTAGGTAGAATGTTCTAGAATGAAGTATACTTTGAAGACATTAAGAAATCGTGTATTTAATCTTTTACAATCAATTTGCTGTTTTTACCACTTTGTTACTGCAATGCAGTTAAGTTTAATGTTAATCACTAGAATACCATGTTCAAAGTATGTTACGGAGAATGCTATCAGTAATTGTAGCTTAGTGATATAGATGCTGTTGCCAGATTTTAGAGAGTAAGAGAACTTATTTGAATGTTTAATGAAAGGAGGAGTTGTGCATGGTCTAGTTTAATTATCACAGGTTTACTTTATTACAGTTCTTGTTGGGTTTTCTTTACACTGCTGCAGGGTACTAATCTTTAGTCTTTTAATGGGTTAACTTCAGAAATATGCTTGATATTGTGAAAAAGCCGTAAAAGTTTCCATGTGACCCTGTAGGATGAACTAATCTGGTTTTCTAACAGTCGGAAAGTGTACAATTCCCATTTACACTAGAGGTTTGTATTAATTACTTACTAAAAAAAAAGTTTAAAAATTATATTCATATCATTGGAGTTGATAATTAATGCTATTAATAAGTACAGAAACAGACTGGAAATACTCAATGTACTTGGATACATGAAAACGAGTATTCTTCAAATCCCTACTACAGCCTTCCTAAATCTGGTTTGAATGATTTACAGCAAAAGTGGCAGATGTTAGGAGCACTTATAGAAGTGCCATTTGCATAAGCTGAAAATTTCATCTGTTTACCTAAAGACCGAATTGGGAAACTTGTTTGACTTGTGTTTATTTTTAAGATTCCTCTATTGAATGTAGAGAGGAGCTTTACCTGATGCAATTTAGGGAAACCTGGAAGTGAGGCAGTGTACTGCACAAAACACATAATTTCCCTGAAGCAGAGGAAACATATTTTTAACTGTCAGTTTACTACAGTGTTTGTTTAGCTTCTTGGATCCATGTGAATGTATGTAATGTGATTTGCTTTTTAATAATGTAGACAATAAGATCAAGGAGCCTTCCAAAACAACAGGAAATTAAAATGGCGTAATTCTCCTTTACAAACACTGAATCCCACTTAGAGCCTTACACAGGTAAACAAAAGCACAAAAATTAGGCAGCTTAGAGCAGTTGGAAAGGGAGAATTCATATATAGAGACTGCAATGTAGCAAAATGTCAACTATAAAAGCAGACCTAAGAGAATGCCAGGCAATATACATCTCACCACTTTGCTTAGAGAGAAGAAATTAGATGAAAAGATGAGAGTGGCAACACAAGAAGAGATTGTTTCATTCTTCTCATCCTCATCTAAAGGACTAATTCCCACTAACTGTGTTATTAGAAGTAAGTTTTTACATATTTAAGTTAATTTCGCAGAACTTCAAAAGCTTAATTGGCTTTGCTGCATTAGAATAAGTCATTTCTGCATTTAATTGTTTTGGGAAGTGCAGAGCATGACATTGACATTCAGCAGCTTCAGAATGAGTTGCAGGGTGGCACACTGCTGAGAGCCTCTGGGAGCAGATGTTGAACCACAGGCCCAAAACCTGACATTCTTTACAATTTGGAACTTTTTAATGAAGAAAAGTGCTTTTGTTAAGTGGTTATTCTTTCCTTATCTATTCTCAGGGTTGCTCTTGTGGAAAATATTCCTGAAGGTATCAACTATTCAGACAGTGCACCATCCCATTTGTCTCTTTTCCAAGGCTGGATGAATTTGCTTAATATGGCTGAAAAGTCTGTTGACATAGTATCTTCCCAGTGGGACCTCAATCACAGTCATCCATCAGCATGCCAGGTATGTTCTAGCCTAACAAAAGGGTGGGACTTTAACAATCTGTTCTTGTTGTTTCACTATTAATTTTTTAGAACTACAGCCCTTCCCTGCAGCAGACCTATTTGCTTTGGTAGTGTAAGAAAAAACATTTTCTTCTGGAGATTTTCCTGCCCATACTCTAGGTTTCTGAAAGTGGCGATATGCTTGGACTAGGTAATGCATCCAACACATTGATATAGCTTACATCTAAGGAAAGGATATCATTGTGTAATCTTAAAACCCTGCAAAATTGTACCTATATTAACACATTCATAATTAGGGAATATCCATAAATGTATACATTTATTTTCTATTTGGTACCACTGATAAAGTAAAAGCGCAAGCACGTGGATTAATTCTGCAACCAAATGGATAGAAGTACATGTATAAAGAACAATGTAGTATCAGATGATTTCTCTTACCTTTCCAAAATGAATCTTGTGAGGGAGCAGTGTTCAAGACTTCTGCAATTAAGAGCAATAGAAAAAATCATAAATCATAGTGAATGAAACAGACGTGCATGAGACAGACAGTGATGTTATGCCAACAAAGACTATTCTTGAGATCAGTCCTCTAGAAATATGGTAAGGGCAGGTTTCCACTTAGTATCACTTGTGAAACTAAGTTACCAAAGAGTTGATAGGCTGAGAGTATCTCCTCTTTTCCACCATCTGGATTCTTTTCTGAAAGAAGCTGCTCAGCTAACATGAAATGGGGTTAAAATGACAGCCAGGTAACTGTAAGGAATCAACTCTATTATACTATCATATAAACTCTTCCCTTTCCTCTCTAGTTCTGGTAGATCATAGACAAAGACTGGTATTCTGAGCAACTAAAGGTATTACTGCAAATAGCCTATGTTTTCAAGTCATGAGTTGGATTTTACCTCTCTTGAAAGAGGCTATAGCCTAGTTAAATGTCATACATTAACTTTTCTTCAGAATACATCTGCTGCATGTCCATTTAAAAGAGTGAAAATCTGAGGTGAGGAGCCAAATAAAAAATGTAGTGCAAACCTTCCTTTTAGAACGCTTATAAATATTGGAATATAGTTTGTGAATAAATCTATTGAGTATCAAAATATTGAGTTTTTTCACAATGTAATTATGCAGCTAAGGTTTATTTAAATTTATTGCATTAAGAAACTTCAAACCCATGTACTGTCATTCAAGCAGATGAATTCAAAGAGATAGTGCCTTAGATGTTCTTAGGATGTGCATGAATTGGTGTATGCATGAATCTTTTAAAAATGTTTTGTCTGAAAAAAATTCAACATGTCATTTGCTTCAAAACCAGCAGAGCATAACAAATCTCAATCAGAGGACAAAAATAGGAAACTGGAAATTGGGATTTCAGTAGTTAAGCATCAAATCTATTCACACTGTTCCACATTCTCATGCAAAGTAAAAACTCTTAAGATACTGTGGAATGTTAGAGCAGGGAAAGGAAGAAGAGACATGCAAGAAGTGGATTTGCTCTTTCATCCTCAAATGCATAATTAAAGCCAGAAAAATGAAACATTTTTCATAATATTCTATTCTAGTATCTATTTCTGCCTGCTAGTAGTCCTACAAAACTGAGTAATTACTTCTGTTTAAAGGCAATTAATATTCCAGTCATTTCCTCATTTGTACAGCAGTGTGGGCTGAACAGCTGATAGATCTTTCTGTCAAGATTGTCTGTCCATGCTAAAACACTATACTGTTATTGGCCAGTCTAATTGCTAAAGAAATTGCCAAGTCACAGCACTTCCTAAGAAACTGCTGCCCAGGAGAATGTACATGGCTTAGTTTGTGAAAGGCAATGGAGAAAACTTGTTACTTCTGCTTCTTCAGTTGGAAAATGAAAGCGAAATTTCAGAGGACCTTCAATAATTGTGATCTAGCCATTTTCTGAGGTGTAAGTCGAATGTTCTCAAGTCTTTACAATTTAAATTTGGGGAAATTTGCCCCAAAATAACCGAAGCGTTATGAAAGGTAAGGGGGTGAGATGCAAAACTTCTAGGTAGTATGATGCTTAGTAAGTTCTAGCCTTTCCCTGAATGATGCTTGTTTTATCAGAAACTAAGCACGTAACCGTTTTTCCATATGGACCCACATCCTGCTCTGTAACTTGTGATTTCCATTTTATGAATATTCAAGGCATATTGCAAAACAAGGTTGTCTACAAGAGCACTTCAACAGACGTGGATTTTTGAAGGAGAAAAGCTGAGTAGGCTAGATTGCTTTTCCATAATTAGTTACGAGGTTTAGCTATGTTCTCTGTATGTGTTTGTGTAGTTATATATGTGCGTGCATGCATATATATACATACATTATACATATTTATGCATATGGATATGCATACATGTACGTATATGCATGTCCAATATATGTATTGAGGAAACACAGAGCAGAAAATTCTGCAATTGTATATCCACACATACATATATGTCATCCATATACATATTATCCATTTTGTCCAAATGTATATTGGACATATATAAATATATTCAAACATGCACATACGAAATTGCAGAAGTCCCAGCTGTATTTTTATTCATTTTTGTTTGTGATGTGTTACCTAGTGTCCTTAACAGTTGCCTGTCCATGTTTTATTGTTATAAGTCTAAATAAGCAGTCACTGCTGACTGAATTGTCCAGGTCACAACTGCTCTGCTTGGCCCTCTGAGTTCATGAGTCTTGCAAAATTAGTCTCCAAATGCAAACAGTGTTTGGTGTGCTTCTACAGCTTAGGCGGTCAAGTAAACAAGTATTTGGCAAAATACTGAGTAGGCTTTCTACACCTGTTTTTCTCATCCAGACGAAAACCGTGTGTTTTGGTGATTTTTGCATTGTCATCTGTGCATTTTCCAGACAGCAGGATAGTTGTTGTGTAGGGGCTTTGAGATTTTTGCAGCATGTGAACATGTGACTCTTGTGGCAATCCGATGTTTAGAGATACCAGAGGACAATGGAAACAATTTCTGAGGATAGCTTTTCAATCATTTGCAGTGAAGAGAGAAGTGAATGTAAGGTAATGTCAATTTCATGATTTTTCACGATTAATTTCCTCTGGCTCATCTCATGTTTATAAACTTTAATTTAGAGTGACCTTTTATAGTTCCAGCAAGTTCTTACTCACAAATTTTATTTTACGTTTCACAAATAAGAATTAATGCCATCGTGACTTATTGATATTGGCATGAGTATGGCACAGTTCTCCCTGGATGGCTGTTTGGATGACCATGAGATGATCAAAGTCTTGATCTGCATCTGATTTTTACAGTGATCACACAATAAATAAATGGTTCTTGACCTTGTTTACCTGCCTATTGTGCTGCTCCCAAATGGCTTGATGGGAGAAGTCTCCCTCTCCATCTGGCAATATGTCTCATGTAAGCCAGCTGTCTGGTTTTGAAATGAATCTCTGATGATGAGTCGTGTGTCACTCAGACATGCATTGCCTAAGGATCTGAAGTGATTTCTTTGGTAGAACAAATGTTAGTGCCAGAGCTCAAGTGTACCCATTATTGAAAATTATTTAAAAATGCAAATAAGTACAAAGAGCACATCTCCAAACCTAACAGCTACAGCAGAGATTGGCTACAATCAGCTATAGACATCACAGTGTATTTTCTTTTCTGTAAGCTCATCTTTACATAAACATCTCTCGTCAGATGGTGGCATTTCCTCAATGCAGCTGGTACAGGCTGAGGTATAGAAAAGAAATTTAAAAAAAGAATTTTTTTTAAATGAAAGCACATTCTCTCCCTTTTCATTAGCTGTTTTGCTAGAAGAATTGAGGAGAGAGTGTTTGAGTTTCTCTGTTCTGTATTAAATAGCAGAAGTTAAGGTTAGGATTTCTTGATTTGTTTTCTCCAGTGGTTTCTGCCAGCATGCTGTGTTTTTAGTTATGTTTTATAGAGATACCTAAGGCTTGATCATACGACAACTTTTAAAAATATTAGTAGAATTATATAGAATAAATCCTGAAGAAAATTCTAGAAGTAACCAGTTTCATTTCTGTGGATAGATAAAGCTAAGCATTGTCTAAAGTGTAGGAATGTAAGTTACTGAAGAGTGCAATAATTCAATTTTAGAGTACTTCAATATGTACATTTTTGTGTTCCTATCTCCTTTATTATATTTCTAATGAGGAGTGCATGCTGATAAAGACAACAGCATGCAAGGGAAATCAGCCAGGCTAGAATCAGTCTGTCCAGTGACTGCTAAGAAATTGCTTTGGGGGCAATTTCAGGACCTTTTGATAATGATAACTTCTTTTTTTTTTCCTTCAATTCACCAGATGCCTGTGGCAGGCACAGCTGGGATTGATGTTTCAGATGTGTGGTAGTTTAAAGCTACAATGAGAATGTCAGTTTGTTCATGTGATAAATACTTTTTACGTCCTGTTTTGTCACTTTCAGCAGACTTTTTGAAGAAGCCCAGTAAAAATCATAAGGGAATATTTTATCAAGCTATGCAGATTTCTGGTGGTACTGTATGTTAAAATGCAGGTATGGTATAAGGTTGCATGTTGCGGTTTCACAGCACTGGGTTGCTATTTCTCAGTCCTCATAAGCTGGGTATATAAAGATTACTCTGATCGCTGTCACGTAGTTGCGCAGCAGCCTGGTATTGTCTCACAAAGGGAATGTTGTCTGAATGGCAGCATGAGGGTTTGTATTCAACAGAAGCATTTCAAATGTGCTGACAACAGCGACAAAACTCTTCAGACCCTCTGTCCTGTCTTTCTACCTTCTCATAGAAGAAAACAGTAAAATTGCAAGTAAACATGTCAGAAAGTATAGAAACTGAGTTTCAAATTAATATTAATGGGGCAGAAGGTCTGGTTCTTCAACAATGTACCTTATTTTACTACAGTAAAACGCTTTTAAAAGCGAGTTGGGAATTTTTCATAGTTGTTTAGAATGTCTAGACTAAGCTGTGATGAGTGTATAAATGCCTGCTGAAGGATGATGCAGAAAGAGATGAGATGGAGGGAATTCTTCACAGCTCTGGCACCAGATGGGGTTTTTTGTATATCTATATAAAAATACCTTTTTGTGGTGAGTGCACTCCTAGTCTTAACCATCACTACTTACAGTTGCTTTAAATGTTTTATCAATTTGAGGTTTTGCCATTTATGAACGTAATTGGACAAAAAAGGATATTATAAATGCATGGCTTGTAGTGTCCCTGATGGGAAAAGAGATTTCTTTCCAGAGAAGGTATCTTCATTGGAATGCAGTGTTGCACTCTAAGTGGTCTATTCACCCATAGGATGGGCTATTCAGCTGACAACATGGCCTGTAAGAGACAGCCAGATGGTCCATCAAGGACACTGTGCTGGTCACATCAGGGCATACTAAGATCAGGTTAAACTCAGGAAATCCTGCCATGTTCTTTTGGGTCCAAACTACACTTATTACAGGAATTTCAGGCTTGATTATTAAAACTGTTGTAAATCATACATAAACAAGATCTTGTACAGCTAGAAGTGGCAATAAACAAAAATAATTACCATGGGGGAAAACCCCTAAAGAGCCATCCCCTAAAGCAATTAATTTTATCAGCTTTACATGTTAACTTTCCATGCATTTCCTTAGCAGAACAGTTAATAAATTAATTTGTATTGATTGATATTGTGAATCACGTTCCATCAAACCTAGGTCGGGGCAACCCCAGGCACAGCTACAGGTTGGGCAGAGAAGAGATTCAGAGCAGCCCTGTGGAGAAGGACTTGGGGGTGGTGGTTGATGAGAAACTTGACATGAGCCAGCTTCAGCGTGTTCTTGCAGCCCAGAAAGCCAGCTGTATCCTGGGCTGCATCAAAAGAAGCATGACCAGCAGGTCAAAGGAGGTGATCCTGCCCCTCTGCTCTGTTCTCTTGAGACCTCACTTGGAGTATTTTGTGCAGTTCTCGTGTCCTCAACATAAGAATGACATGAAGCTGTTGGAGCAAGTCCAGAGGAGGCCCACAGGATGATAAGAGGACTGGAGCACCTCCCGTATGAAGACAGGCGGAGAAAGTTGGGGCTGTTCAGCCTGGAGAAGAGAAGACTGCGTGGAGACCTCATAGCAGCCTTCCAGTATCTGAGGGAGGCCTACAGGAAGTCTGGGGAGGGACTCTTCATTAGGGACTGTAGTGGTAGGACAAGGGGGAATGGGTTTAAACTTAAACAGGGGAAGTTTAGATTAGATCTAAGGAAGAAGTTCTTCACAGTGAGGGTGGTGAGGCACTGGAATGGGTTGCCCAAGGAAGTTGTGAATGCTCCATCCCTGGTGGTGTTCAAGGCCAGGTTGGACAGAGCCTTGGGCAACATGGTTTAGTGCGAGGTATCCCTGCGTATGTCAGAGGGGTTGGAACTAGATGATCTTAAGGTCCTTTCCAACCCAAACCATTCTATGATAAACTTACAAATGCCTTTTCCAAGTTTATTTTTTGTATGCTAGAGCTTTCTACTATGCTTCTAGTCAAAATCAGGTTTTGCAAATAACCCAAACAAAAAGTGTCTTTCTACCTCGTAAATTAAATCAACATACAGAAACTTTCCAGGTAGCTGTTTCTACATATACATATATATTTAATTTATGTCATGCAAACCTTTTACTCGATTTTCCCTGCTCAATCTTTGCAAAGATATAACTAATGAAAATTAAAACTGCTGATTTCTCCAGTCATTGGACCTAGAAGAAGTGGGTCCAAAGGCTTCCTGAGCTTTGGCATGTCACGAGCTGTGGCCCCTGGAGAGCTGGGGAACGGGGCAAGGCTTGGGTTGGTAACCCAGCAGACAACAGTGCAGTGGTTGCTGTTCCCTGATTCAGTTAGTCTAGCAGTACCATTCTGTAGCAATTGCAGGAGAGACCTTCTTAGATGGAGTAAAGCACTCGGGAATACTGAGTAACTTACCTTGGGTAACATCTGCTCCTCTTCTTAAAAAAGCCCAACTCAATCACTGATGTGAGAATTAAGGATCCTTGTAGCTTCAGGAGGAATGTGAGGGAAAACCACTCCTTGACTTGCACAGCAACTCAGTAAGGGCTTTTGAGTGTGTGAATTAAATCATGGGGGTCTCTTTTACATATGGAACCACCTAGACACCTCAAGAAATGCTGAATCTGAGTAGAAGAAACATTTGGAGCTTCATGCAAAGCATTTTTTTTGGTTTTTGGTTTTTTTTTTTTTTTTCCCTGTTTTGTTAGCTGTTGTCCAGTGCTTTCCTTATGGAAGTATCTTGTTGACTACTAAGTTTATATGAACCCTGGGATGAGCAGGAAGCTCTGCTGTGTATTTGAGCCAACAAGCAGGCATGTATTACAAAAGTAAAGTGTAAACAGTAGTTTTGTGTTTCTGTTGCAGTCCCTGGCTGCCCTGTAATTTTGAGGAAATACAGTTTTTAGAAGGCTGGGTATTCTTATTGTGCCACCTGTTCAGAATAAGTGAATATTAAATAATAGGTCTGTACTGTAGACAGGTGAAGAGCTACTTTCTGTGACTGCTTGATGCTTAAGGCTCAGCAAATCTCAGAGTGTTGATCTGTGCAGGCAATTACAGGGCAAAGGGTGGCTTTCCACTGTCTGCTGCTTTGGGGTTTGATGCGGGAGTAAAGGCTTCTGTCAGGTTTTGTAAGTCCATGCAAAGTCAGATTGCAAACTGCTTTTGCTTTGGTGATTTTTGTTGAATAGAAAAATCCTTGTAAGATTTTTAGAGTAACAGTTTGTTCAGAGAATCATCTAACATGTTTCTGTGGAAATCTTTATCTTCTACATCTTTCTTTGTAAGTTGATATGACTTGCTTTTTTGCTTTGCCTTGGGGCCAGCACTATATGGAATCTAAAGTGAACTGTAGAGGTAGGGCAGGAACTTTGTTAGCTGTGTAAACACAACGTTTTTGTGTATTTCGCTGCTAGCTGTTACTGGTGTCTGCTGTAGTAAGCTAGAACAGCAGCAAAGGAAATGGGCTCTCACTGTGGTTGTAGTAACACAGCATATTTCATATATGATGTTTTATTCTTCAAATTGTTTAGATGCTTTTAATTAAGTATTTTTCTTCAAGTTAAAATATTGAATCTAAAAATTAAATGTTTACTATGCAATCAGGTCTACTTTTTCTTTGTTTCTCAGATGTGGAAAAATGTGATTCAAAATTTCATTTTTCAAGTGAAACAAATGTCTTTATTTCTGCTTTTACAAGTAACTGAGATTTCTCTTTTTTTTTTTGTTCTTGGTTAGAAATAGGGCTTAAATAGTAGATTTATAATAGTGTAAAAAGGAAAACCATATGAAATACATGTAGATCACTGTTTCCATTTGTGATATAGCTCATAGAAAGATGAGCATGTGACCACTTGAAAATGTATTGTACTATGGTTAGAATCAATTACAGAAAACCATTCAATACCAAATAAGTGTAGTAAACTCTTGTCCTTCTACTTTTTTATTCTGATTTAAGAGAATGTAATTCTTTAGAAGAAAATTAATATAAGAATATGTTTATGAAGCATAAACAATCCGGACATTTCGTTCTCTGTGTGTCACCTGTCAGCAATGGTATTGCATAATCTGGGAAAAGTGGCTTGAGTTGCTAACTTTTAGGGTAGATTTAACCATACCTAGAAACATATTTATTCAGCTGTTTTACAATATGTTTTTGTTTTAACTTTAATCTGTTCATTTGCTATTTGAACAATTCTGTCTCACAACTTCTGGTTTCCTTTAATTTTCTTCCCAGGGTCAGCGTCTTTTTGAAAAATTGCTTGAACTGGCATCCCGAAATATTGAGATAAAACTAGTGAGCGATATACTGCCTGTGGAATCAAAGGTATTAAACGACTTGAAAACAAAGGGTAAGACCACAGTCTTTGTGTTATTATGCCATTGACTGATATGTAATGTTCCCTTTACCTAAAATGCAGCTTCAGATGATGTATAAGATGTACGCTCTTCGTTTAGCACTGTTACCCTATAATCCTTTAGCTTTCTCTGGTCCATAGTTCTCAAAGATCTGAAAGTCTATTACTGTAGTTGTTGTTTGCAGTGTGCAAGTGGTTAAAAAGTTGGTGCAGTGATTACATAGATGTTTAAACTCACTACAGCCATCCCAATGCTAGGCAAAGTAACTTGAGAGACTGCTGTAATAACTTCTGGGAAGAGACAGTTTCCTTTTTTGAACAATAGCAGAATAAATAAACTGACATGACAATGGTTCTGGTGATTCCAAAAGCACTAGAGAATAGTCTGTCAGTCTATTAACTGATAAGGTTTTATGTGCTACATCTATTTCTTAGGTGTCTGCTTTCCTAATCATTGCTTTGAGGCTTAAATCCCTATGCAAAGAGAGATTACGCACTGGCACTACATGAATAAAGTTGCTTTATGTAAAACTGTGTAGAAGAATGGCAAAGAGATTTTAAGAAATGCAGAAAGAAATCAGAATCTCTTAGGAGTTTTAGCAATCTTGTACACAATTCTGCTGAATAATAATACATTAATTATCTGTATAATCTGATAAAAGTATGATTTTAAGGGTAAGATACATTTTTCGAAGGCCAAAAAGAACCAATGTATTTCCATGGTGATAATTTTTAACACAGATTACTAACTGCATCACAAAGGGAATTCTAAAAAGTAAATTAAGCAAAGCAGTTGCTATGTGTAGCAGCACCCTAACAAAACATGTTTTTTTACTGTAAAGAACACTCTTTTCCAAAAGAAATCAATCTTTATTTGTTTAAATTCCTTGCAATCTCCCCATTGGGTAAGTAAAAGAACATTACTAATGGAAGTCCTTAAAGAGATCATCTTTTGATCAAGACTGACATGTTATTTAAATGTAATAAATACATAGACTTGTCATTTTGCGACCCTGCCTATTCCAGGGCTTTGATTATTTCTGTTACATAACCAAAAGTGGTATTGATCCTTTGATAACCTGTAAGAGTACATCAGCCTTGTCAGAAATCTGTGAAGTAAGGAATCATCTTTTTCTGACGTGTTGAAAAAGAAATAGGTGTTCTAGTATCCATGTCAGTAAAACTGTCTTTGAAAAAGTGGTTTCTTTTCCCTCCAATTCTGACATTCCAAATTCCCATGAGTCAGAAGAGATAACAGCTGGGGCCTGTATATTCACATTGATGTACCTGGCAATAGGTATTTTAGCTATCATTTACTGACAATATCCAATATCAAAAAATATCCTCTTTGAAAAGAAGATGAGCAAACCTTTTGGCTAGAAAAGGCAGCGATGTTTGTCATTAACACTTCCTTCAGTTTATGTGGGAATTAATCAGACCTGTGAGCTTTTTGAACAAACAAACAAACAGAACATAGGCTTTTACAATTTTACTAGGTTCAAATTTGCCTCATTCAGATTTCTAAGACAGGAAATTTTAGAGTACTGAAATGGTCGATATATTTGAGTGCTCTGAGCTACAAAGAATAGGAGAAAGTCACTACTTTTAATAGTCCTTCTGAATTTTGCTGTCATCATTTTTGAACCCTGTGATTGTAGATATCATTGTGTACTGTTGCCTTTCAAAGGTCAATATTATAACGTCTTGATTTTCTCACTATGAATGTTGGGGTGGGTTGTTTTTTTTTTCTCATTCTATGTTTTGGTTTGCTTATTTCTACAATTTGTGTGTTAGAATGTCTTGTTGATGACATGGTGATTGCCAGCTCTGATGAAAGTCTTTCACCTGCATAAATTGTGTGCACACACACAATTTAAGTTTGGTGTTTGGTTTTTATCTCAGGGAAAGCTAGATAAATCTTTATTTGGTTCTGCATTCCTGAAAGGAGATATGTTAGTTTTAACTTTCAATCAGATTTAGTTGTCTTAATTTTATGTTTAAATGAGCAGACCTTGTATGAACAGCAGACTCATGGTGTGTCCTGCTTGTGTCAAATAGAAGGTAACTGGACTGGTAGGCTACCTTAAAAAAAAAAAAAAAAAAAAGGCTACCCCAAATTCTATTAGTTCAATAATATCAATAGCGCAGTAAATGGAAAATGTACCTCTATTAGACTTTTTAATGTCTGCTGTAGAAAAAAATTACTGTTACCTGCTACCATTGTCTTCCTGAGGAGTAACATATCATTAAGCTTTGCTATGCCATCCTGGAAGATCTGTCTACTAAAATCATTAACCTCTTTACTCCTGAGTCGCTGGCCACCTCCTTCCTCAAAAATCAGTCCATATTGATCCTTGAAAGGAAATGTGCATCATCATTTGGACACACCTTCATGAAGATAACAGGATTTTTCCCCTGCAACTGGTCAGATTTGGCTTACAGAAGTATGTCATGCACCTCTTTTGGTAGAAATATTCCTCTGGTGGGAAAGAAAGCAGTAAATATACCAATAGCTCAGCTAAGTTTCGAAGCTTCTCATGGCAGAGGATCAGAACACATTTGACTAAAAAGACCCAAACTCCCATTTGCAGTGTCTGTCTGAATTAGGCAGAGGAGGATCCAAACACTGCTCTGTGGTTCATCAGCCATGGGAGTAGCATGGGAGCAGCATGGAGAGAAACCACATACATAACCTGTGGGACTCTCTGAGCTTCATGTGTTCCTGAGCCTGCTTTCACCTTGCTAGGTAAGCATAGGCTAGCCTCTTTCCATGGTGAGACTCACACTGTCTCCAGGTAGCGGGTTGTCCTTCTAAATGTAAGAAACAGTGACTATTGCACAGAGAGGTGGAAAAGCCTTGCCTTTCTTTTCAGCAGACTGGGTGATTAGAACCGTTGAGCTGTGCCCCCGTGCTGTGCAGACAGGTTCCTGGGGTCAAGATAAGGAATAATTTGGGTGTCAGCCTTAAGATGTACCTGTTGATACAGCCTGGGAACCTTTAAGGATGCTGCAGTTCCTCACCTGTTACCTACCTCGCTGCATCTTCAGGTAGTGTGCCCTTTCTGACTTAAGTAGCCCAGGTAAAAACCTTAGTCTTGACACCGTGGCATGGGTTTGTATGTGGTTGCTTGAAGAACTATACTTGGTCATCCATATTGTCTGATGCAGTGGTGTCTGATTTTTTTTTTTTATTTACTTATTATTTTTTTGTACTAGGAACCATAATATGTTACAGCACTGCTGCATCTCAGCACAGATACTGAGACTATTTCTTCCAGCCAGATTATTCTAGCACATCTTTCATTTTTCTAGACAGGCATGCATGGAGCCCCCTTGCCTCTTCTCCCCATTTCTGAAGTACTGTAGAAAGCAGCTTTGGTAGACCTTTTCCAACCCAGGGGTGCATCCCAGAGTCCTCCCTACACATCCTTCCTCTCCAGCAGCCGTCCCTACTGATTAACAGAGGAGAAAGTTGAAATCTGACTTCAGATTTGAGCTGATGGGGTAAGACAAACTTATGTGGATGGGAGAGAAGAACTGATGTAGAGTAAAATAAAATCAGTAATTTACAGTGCAATGTTAGTACAGATAACTGAGCTAGCTCTGAACCTGCAGATTTGTTGCCACTGTTAAGCCTTCTTTTGTCATGTCTTTGCTATCCTGAATCACTTGAGCTAGCTGTAAAACAGGGTTTCTTGATTACAGAAGCAGTCTAGCAGCTGCAGTGTGAAACATTGGTTGATTTACTGTGCTAACACAAAACACACCTAGAACTGTGGTGACAGGAACTCCTGAGTGCTGAGAATAAACATTAGCTAATAATTGCTGTGATGTGGAGGTGTTATTTAGTTGCAAAATTAAGCATGCGGAAATGAAGAAATACTAGTCCCAGGACATATATTTATGATAGACTTAATTACGTATCAGATTCTATATTTTGCATAGAATACCTGGCTGGGAGTTGCTATAATCTTACCACATTAATCAAAAGTTTTTCCGTTGTATTGTATGAGAATATGTGAAACATTTAATGCCTTAAGGCAGATGATGCTCATTCAGGGGATATTATTTTTGCTAGTAATGGCTAGGATCTTTTTTTATCTTCATATTTAATGTATGTCTCGAGGCTTTCTTTATGGCACATCTGCCAGATCCTGCACTGAATGCAGAATGATTAATTTCCTCACAGGCTTTTCTGTGCGGCTTCTCACTGTGGTATCTGAGTGCTCTGCAAATACAGTATTAATGAATTTCTTTTTACAACATCACTGTTTGGTGAGGTTGCTTGCTGTTTCTGTCTTTCAGGGACAATGAGTGATGCTTAATCACAGCACAGACATCAAAAGCCAGATCTGAGCATTTGTTTTCTATGGTCGTAATTAAAAAAAAGTGTATCAGTAATTTTAAAAATTCAGTCTCATGTTAGTTGTCAAAATTATTACTAAACAGGCTATAAACTATGATGTGGTGTCCCTACTCATGGCAGGGGGGTTGGAACTACATGATCTTAAGGTCCTTTCCAACCCTAACTATTCTATGATTCTATGTTATTTTTATAGGACCTTTGTTACATGCAGTCCTAGGGTGTGAAGTTTTGCTTCTCTACAATTAAAGCTATATCTCACTTTCATATGTAAACAAATAATATGCATATATGTATATGACTTTCTTGTAGGGTAGGTCTGCCTGTAGGCAAAATTTGGCCCACTGTGTAAACAAACATGTTCTTCTTTGTCCTCCTTTTACTGTGACACTAGCTTTTTAATGCTTGTTTTCAAGGTTGTTGTTTTAGCCTTTTCTCAGCTGTGGTTCAGTCTACTAGATTGAAACATTTCTTGTAACCCTCCTACTCCTTGCACACAATTACGTACCAGTCTTTGTTCCTCAGTAACATTTGAATATTATTGTCTTCAATTAGCAGGTTGTTGTATCATTTCTTACGTGTACAGAATCTAAATCCCTTACTAATTATGATCTTATTTTAGCTGACAGTGTTAATGCTTTTTAAGACATTCCAGTGGATTTCTTTTCTTCAATTTGCATTTCTTCATTCCTTTTCTATTCACTTTTTCCCCAATACTCCCTTTTCATGAATATTTTTATATAGATACATATTTACAAGGCAAGTTTCTTGTTTTTCAGTGCTCATGGTGGCAGATATGAAAAGAGGAGTCTGTCTGTATCATAATGTGATGAAAAAAACCTCATCTAACTCAACTAATAGCTATTGAATTATAGCAATGAAAATGGAGATTTATTTAAAGTCATTGTGTTAGGGCAGGTTCTAATCACCACATCACATGTGCTGCTGTTACTGAGCAGCTCATGCTCATTTGTCCAGGATTACACTCTCCCTTAACCAGATACAACCAAAGCAGAGAAACTAAAAAGTTATATTATTGCAGGGAGATAAAGAAATTAGTAGGAAATTGAGCTCTTTGTGCTTTTCTTTTTACACTTGGATTGCAAACATTAACAGATACCATTTCATGACAAATTACATTAGTTTATATCTCAGCAGCTGCATGATCCCAGCCTCCTCTTTGCCCTCCCCGCCATATGTTGTCTCTACCTTCTTCCTTGCACCAGTGATCATGTGGCAAGACAGTTCAGGGGGCTGATTTGGCTACAGACTGCTTTTTTTTTTGGCTAGCTTGCTTGTAATTTGCATTAGATTTCTGCATTACTCAGTGTATCATCTCAGAGACATAAATACTGGGTACAACACCGAAAGGAAATGCATAGCTGGGGTTGGCAAGGGATGCAGGGTCACTGGAAACTAGTTTAGATAGGCTTAATCTGCCATGCCACCAGAAAGCTCAGAGTTCATGTAATGGCTACGAACTTTTTTAGTGGTTTTGTTTTTTCCTATGCTTCTGTTTTAATGAAATTGTTGCATGACGGACAGTAATAGTGAATATGATTTATATATCAGATGAAATGTGTTTAGTCCCATGTTCTGTCTGCTTCTGTTGACACACTTAAAGTGCTGCATAGTTTTAGAGCCATGATGCTCGTGGGATGTGAGTTTCTTCTTACCTTTGGCCACAATCATGTTCCCTTTCCCTGTCTAGTTGTGAGGGAGTGGGAAGAAGATACTGTATTTTTAACATATTATACAAGAACTGAAAAAACTGTGTTGTGTCTTAGAAAAGGTGGAGATCACCTGGGAACATCAGTCCAGTTTCTCCTTATGAAATAAGCTGTGAGTTAAGCACTTTTTTTAACCTAGAGCCTTTGTTTACTGCAAACCATAAGAATGTGGAGTTCACCATTTAGGAGAAGCTGCTGTTCTCGCTGGAAAAGATTAAGCTATAGGAGTAAGAGATGGCATTTTCTGATAAGTTTCTTGGTGCCTAAAAGGTGTTTGGATTTTGAGTGATTTGGGCTTTTGTGAAGGCCATTGGTAGGGTAAATCATGATGACATTGATTTATATTCAGCCCAGAGTATTTGGATTCAGTATTGGAGACAGTGTTCTAAATATGGGGACAGTGGACTGTGAGCAGCTTATGAAAGAGCTACCACTGGCAATTTTAAGAAGAAAGTAGACAAGCCCCTATGAGGAGTGGCCTCATGAGTATTTTTCTCTGGTGCATGGGAAAGGTCTAGATTGGTTTCAAAGCTGATTTTAATTGTTCCATAATGATTTGCAAGAAAAACATAAACTTCTGTGTTTAAGCACCTTTCCCTCAATGTAAGAAAGATAGATTTTAAAATTTGTTTTTACATTCACCAGTAGACAATCATTTACTGGAACAACCTCCCCAAGGATGTGGTAGAGTCCCTGTCACTGGAAGTTTTCAAGATGTGACTAGACAGGATGCTTGATAATCTCATATAGGCTTCCATTCCTACAAAAGATTGTGTGGAATGATCTTTTGAGAACACTTCTAACCTGGGCTTTTCTATGATTCTGAGAAAGCTTTCAATTCTTCTTCATGAGAAGATAACATTGAGAATCAATGTAAAAACAATGCAAAGACTAAAAGGAAAATACACTCCACTCGTAGAATGCAAAATTGGAATCCTGAAGCTGGATCTTGAAGAGATTTCTGCCTGTCCAGATGGCCAGTTCTTGCACAACGTACCATGAAAATAATATTAACTGATGCATGCTCCATAGGGGTGTAAAGAGTGCTCTTGGTAGCTGAAGTTCAGTTTATGGTTTTAGGTAAGGCATTGAATGGAGTTATAGATCCATTGCTTTCTTTATCGATCTTTCCTGGGCTGGATCCTCCAAGACTGTGTGAGAGGGAAGGGTGCTGATAAGATGAGATAAGCTCCTGCTCTTTTAAAATTCAGCAGTATCAAATTTAGACTAATTTTCTGCTATGTTTTTTCAGTAACAAGTAAGCAGGATCCTTTGAAAGGGCCAGTAGATTAGGGGCGAGTTCTTCTGAAGGAAGGGAGTAGGTCTAACTTTCATAGAGTTAAGCAAAGGAGGATTTGAACAGATGGGGAGAAATCCCTTCTTCCATTCCTTTCAGATTTTAAATACGTTTTTTGAAAACTCTGCCTAAGCTATACCTTAAAATATGACTGTTCAAAAGGCAGCTAATGAAAATTGTACTGGCAAGGCCTTTGACACCTGACTTTAAATTCATTTTTATATTTTGATTTATTTTGAATCAGGCCTTCTTCCTTTTTTATTTTCATTTTGTATTCCTTGGGTACCCACAACAGAGTAGATGCATGATTTGATTTAGATCTTATTAGTTGCTGCTGGAGAGTGTTTCCTGATATTTTCTCAACAACCTCGAGCCTGTGACAAGCAATCTTAAAGCTAGTTCCAAGATGAAAGATTTCATTGTGTTCTTTACCTCTTAGAACTGCATAACAACTTTGACAGAGTTCTGCATAATGAGAAATACTGAGCAGAATTTCCAAAACTATTTGTATCCCATCTTAAAGAAGTGGATCCCAGTTTTGCATCAGAGACTCAAGTATTCGAGTATCTACCATTTTGGCAACACTAACATGCAGAAACTCCTGCTTCGTTGGGTTTTGGGAACACATCTTTCTCTCAGGCTCCTAAACTCTTTTAGCTCATTTTATGTTGCTAAGTGTGCACACATCCACTAATGTCTTGATAGCAAGGAAATGTTTAACATTGGTTTTATGCCTAAATCCCATGAGAACTCATACGCAATGTTTCTCACTTGTTTCAGTTGGGGAGCTAGATGCTGCAGTGTAAGGTAAGCCATGTCCAGCCCTATGAAACGTGGCTGAAAAGAGCAGGTGGGTAGCATTTTTGTTACATCTTAGACACTCATGTAGATACACAGAATGTGTTTGACACACAACACCTGCCTGAGTTGCAGATTAGGTTAAAAATCCTGCTCTGTCTGAAGGTTTCTAAATTGTCAGCTTGAAGAAATGCGGACTACCTGACATCAAGCAAATTGTTTAAGTTAGTATTGAAAAATATTGAACTTTGTAAAACAGAATTTGCAGTCATAAAGGATTGGAAGTGCAGAGGGTATTCTGTAGTGGCACTCTCTCAGTCCCTCCTGCAGTTTGCAGAAAATACCTGTATGCATTTGAAGATGTCTGTATAGTAGTCACAAATGCATTTGGTGTGGTTTCCAGTCCCTGCTCTGCTTCTGCTCTTTCTACTGCCACCGCATATATTTTGAAAAAAATACCTTGCCCTCACTTGTAAAAGAATTATTTTAAGCTTCTGATTATAGGACAGGATTTTGAGCCTTCATTGGAGTATCGATCCTCCTGTGCAATTCCAAGTGAGGGGCTGGGGTGAACAGTATACCTTCTGTTGCCATTACCTGCTACTTATTTTAGATGTCTTTTAGCTCAAAAAAAAAAAAAAAAAAGTTGCTGATAGTCCAATTTTATAGGTTCTATAAGAAACTAGATGCCTAATCTGGGAATAAAGCTTCCACTGGACACACAAATATCCCCAAACTAGGCACCATAATAGATCACAATGTGAAAGAGGTTATTTTCTCTTGCCAGCCTGAAGCGCATGAACTTTAAGAAGATTCCTTCTTCTGTCTCTGGCAGTGGTCAAGGCCAAGTTGGACAGAGCCTTGGGCAACATGGTCTAGGGTGAGGCATCCCTACCCTTGGCAGGGGGGTTGGAACTAGATGATTTTAAGGTCCTTTCCAACCCAAACCATTCTATGATTTAGGCATGGCCTGCCTTACAGAGTTCTCCACAACCAATAAAAAGAAAAACAAACAAACAACAACAACAAAAAAACTCATTATAATTTAAATTCTGCAGGCAACCAGGGTCTTGTGTTGTTCTGGTTTGTTTTACAGAGAGGGAGAAGGTTCATTTAAGCCAAAAACTCTGTGCCCAACAGAGCCAGATAGGCAAGAAATAAATTCTAATTCTAAGCTCTTCAGTGTCTGTAGAGTTTTCTTAAAAATGAACACCTTCACTGAGAGGAATGTCTGTGTTCCCACGGACAGTACCCTCCCATTAGTAATGTGTAGTTTTGTATTATAAAATATAAGTCATATTCTTTCCAATATCTGTAGTAATTGATTCAAAGACCCATGGGTAAATAATATTACCTTTTTTTTATGAATTAAAGCTAGATGTATTGTGCAGCACTTTTAAGATGCTACGTGTTTAGTAGAAATAGTATCAACTCTTGTGCTTTAAAATTTGTAGTAGAAAAAGTCTGTCATGATAGATTCATTAGTATTTTAGTCCATAATTGCAGTATGCACTTGACTCTGTTACTAATGCATGTGTATTCATGGATTTGGCACAATTGGGCACTTTTGTATTTCATAAGCTTCAGCAGAACTATGAGTGTTGTAATCCAGCCATCTTGTGAACGGCCAAATTGCTTTTGTCTGGTAGTAACTAATCAAGTCCAACATAGCAGGTTCATACGACAAGGAACATCTCCAAATCTTGCTTGATAGTTTAAATGCTGGAATGGATTCTCCCTGTATGGCATTACTTGGTTAGAGTAGCTGACACTTTTTAGTACAGAAGAACCAGTAACGGATGGCATTAGCAGAAATTAGTTGTGACATTTTTAAACATATGGATAGCATGCAAGTTCCTACCTACAGTTACTGGAAGAGCTAGTAAGAGCTGCCAGGGCCATCTGAGCTCAGAAAACATTTGTTAGGTAGCTGTACTCCCTTTCCAGAAATTTTGGCACAGCATGTAGTGCTCTTACATGCAAAAGCACTAACATGATCTCATCCTGCAAAGAGATGAAGGCTAGTGGTACTACATAGCAGTCCAAAAAAACCCAGGTTAATTTATTGACAGTGAATTTTGTCTTGTCCATTCGTGTGGTTCCCATATGTTTCATATCAACTTGAAGCTTGACTGTCTTCCTAGAACTGTGCCTATTTAGTCACAGTAGTCTGTGAAGACCATCAGCTGAAGTGACATAACACAAACACCTCTAAAGCTGTCTACATGTTTTTGCATTCTTCTAGCTCCTTTTGCTGCTTAGCTCAATCAATATAACATATCTGCTTCAAACCTGCAATTAAAGTATTACGTGCTCAAAAATATATAAGAAATTGTCAAAAGCATCAGAGCATTAATAAATGTCCAAACCAAGCTGACACTGTTTGACTACACCATTTGGTTTTAATTTGATGAATACTTTGGAAAGGATACTCAACCATGCCTACCCTTAGGTTGTTGCAACCAGCACAACTGTACCGTGAAGTAAACCCATGTTACAAATCTTGCCAGTTTATACATCATTGCTTACCATGCTTTATCTTTGTAACAAGGAGTTGTCACAATCATGCTGATACTGGATCTATCTGGTTATATCCTATATCAAGTTTCAAATTAACCTTAGGCTTCTACAGCACTTTGTTGTGTTGTGAAATTTACACAGTGTCATTGTTGGAAAGTGAATTACATTAAGCTTTTTCTAAAATTCAACTGTAAGAAAAGCTCCTAAAATGATAGATAATGTTACATTCCATCATTTCCATCTCTTATTGCTAATCCTTATAAAGTGATTGTCTCTAATGCTTATGCTTAAGAAAAGAGTGCATTCAGCATCTTCTCCTTCCTTTGAACAGAATACAAGCTATACATAATGTGCAAATATTAGTAATTACGTAGTGTACTGTCCTTGTCGGTGACAAAGATGATGAACAGTGCTGGTCCCAGTACCAGTCCCTAGGTAACTCTACTTGTCACTGGTTTCCACTTGGGTGTTGAGCCACCGACCACAACTTTTCGAGCGTGACCAAAATCATGTAAAAAACCAGTATAATGGTTGCAATGCCAAGCTGTCAGAATGAACAGTTCCTAAGCAAAGGGTCACATAACAACTCTTCAGCCATAAGACAATGAAACCAAACTAAAGGTCATTCTTCTGCACTGCTGAGGTTAGCAAAACCACACACTTACAGAGTGTAACAACTGAAACAAGTGGAGGATGATATTCCCCTTACTCTGTATATCCTTTTAGAAATTTCTAGGTTAGGAACTGCCTTGTCATGGAGTTCAGCAAGCTGTTGTGGTGTTGGGATGATTTTTCCATTATTCTGTGCATTGCTTTTGAATATATTTGTATTTTATTCATCCACAAAAAGCTAGGCACAGTAGCAATGCATTGTGTGACTTCAGTATCCATACTTCCTCAAAATCTTTTTGATTCACTGTATATAGTTTTACATTTAGTTTGCCTGAGTTTGATTTTACTTTTCTTTCTTTCCTTTTCTCAATCTACTTACTGAAGGATACCATTTTACCTCTAATATTCTTCTTTATCTGGTTTTGGTAGTAATATACATTTATTTATGCTGGGCCTCTGTTAAAATGTTTTCAAGTATTGTCTGGAAACGAGTAAAAATTTTTCTCTCTGGCTTTTGATTTTCTCTTGGCATAAATCCTTATGTTATGAAGGTCTTCTTTCTGAAACTGAATGTTACCAGAATGAGCTTGTGAGATGCAGATGATGTTGTTACAAAGATAGTGAGCTGGAGTACAGTGTGGTCATCCTTCATGAGGCTTTTTGATAGTTGCAGATTGAATCTGTACTATGCAATACTATGTATTGCTCAAAATAAATCAAGAGTAGCTTCTCAGCCTGTGCATTCTCTAATTGGTCTATGAAGCAGTCATTTATGGTATCTAAAAATATATTCTTCGTATCATGTCTTTTTGTACCGTCAAGCTGTTTGCAGTTAGGATACAGGCTTTTGTTGAATATGACATCATTTTCTTCCCTATCAAATTCAATGCACGTGGATTCTTATGCTCTAGTAAGCATACTTTATTTCACTATCATTTTTATTGTGTTGTGTCTTGTTTTGAACACTGGTCAAGGCCTCATCTGGGGACAAACTTGTCTTGTTTTTTTCTTCCTGTGGTGTTAACACTGGAATAAGAATGCGTAAAGAATATTCAAGAGTAAATGTTCATGATGCCCACAGGAAATAGACGAACAACTTAGTTCCCATTTTATAGATGGAGAAATAACATGCAGGTGAGAGCCAGGATATCCACTTATTCTGATGTCAGTTTGTGCACACACAATCAGTTGCTTATTTTGGTTGTTTGGGTGTTATTTTAAAGAGTATTTATCACTGTGTAGCACTTAATATGTATCAGGATCACTGTGAACAAGATTAGACAACAAGGGCTCAAACTAACTCCTCAGAAAATGGCATGTATGACAGCCCTGGCCTGTCTCATGCAGAGTGGCTTTCTGGAACACCACCTGTGGTATCCAAATATTCTGACTTGTTTCAAGCAACTTAAAATGTAAGACTATCCTTTTTCTCTTGAATCCTAGCTTTATTTGCTTCATTCATTTTGTCTTTTGTAATATACAAAAGAGAGGTCCTACATCAGCAGCCTTTATTCCAAGGACCCAATCCTCCCCTGCCAGCAGAACTGTCCCCTGTCCTTCGTATGACCCTATTACAATCTAGTGCTACTTTCAGATTGATCTTTTGTGGTTTTCATATAGGAGTTGCCTGCTTGCCAGTGCATTCGGTAATTTCATATCAATATTGAGTCACCTTCACCATCAAATCTTTTATGATTTCCAGTTTACATGCATTTTATACTACAAATCTAATTGATTTCCCTGTCTGTCTCTTGTCATGCTGCCCCACACTCTCATTGTTCAGGCTTTCCTGGGTGTGCATCCAGGTGGCTATTTCAGGTGCACTTCTGAAGTAATGGCAGCATTTTCTCCTGCAGCTTAAGTGAAGGGATTGGCACCAAGTCCACGTAGTGATTATTAGGACTAGAAGAGCACATGCTGTCTTCTGGCCTGGCTTTCAGAGGGACCCCAGTGTGCAGCCTCAAGCAGGCAAGTTATGCAGCCCCTGTCCTGTACCCTGCTGCCATCCCAGATGGCTCTGAGCTGGTCTGTATCTGTCTTTTATTGTCCTCAAGCAAATTCTGTCTGTCCTATGTGGTTTGCAGAACAGAGTGAAGTCCTACAGACCTGGTTTTCCATCAGTTCAAAATATCATAGTGGATAATATAGCTATATGCCTGTCTTTCACAGACATTTGCTGATATTTTGCTCCATTTTATTGTATGAAGCACCTGCATGACCAAATCAGAATGCTGAAGACCTCAAAAATGCATACGACATGCTGGTCATAACAGTAATAAATCAAGCGTGAGACTCTTCAGTCTGCTACAGCAGAGCAGCAGTGTCAATTCCACATGCTTACTTTTATAAAAGAAGAGACTGTAAAGTGCCTTATTCTTTCCAGAACCTTAGATCTACAATAAGAAACAAAAGCTCAGCTTCAGTTGTTGTTTGGACTAAGAAAGCAAAAGAAATTCCCGGAGTCCCAACCTGCAACAACCATCAACAATCTTTGTCTACTTTTGCATTGTATATCATGAGTTAAAACCTGCAGGAGTTCTAGCACATGCTAAATAAAATTAGAACTAAACTGAGCACCCTAGAAATGTGGTTAGGCTTAAAACTCTAAAGGAAAAATATTTTTTTTCCTTTACACAAATTTATTCATGAATGTTTGGAGAATATATTGTGCTGCTTATGTAGTTAAAAAGTAAAATATGTTCCTCAAGTAATTGGGCAGTGGAGGAGTGAACGAATAACCAAATGAATATATATGATAAAACATACAAATGACTATGCAAGGGCAAGAGTGAAATGATGAACTGAGGATGAAGTGGAATATAGTGGAGGGGGAGGAGGAATGACATGATGGGAAAAGTGGGGAAGATAAAATAGGAGGGAGGAATGAATCAGATGAAAGAGAAGGGCAAAACCAGAAAACTGAGTAATTTAGGAAAGGATCAGAAAAGAATGCTGGCAAAAGGTGAAGCATGTTCTTGGTGAGCTTGTGACAGTATAGATGAAAGGAGAGAAAAATAATTCAAATTGAGATAGGAATGATCTGGGGGGAAAAAAAAAGTCAAAGGCTGACTTGGCAGGATAATAGGATGGGATCAAAGGAAAGAGGTAAGGAAAAATGTTAGGAGAAAAGTGAGACATTGAAGGAAATGGCTGTACTACTACAGACCCAGGTTAGTTTTGGCTGTGCTTCTGCTTTCCTTATATTGCCTTGGCCAGGTCAGCCAGTATTCATGACTTTTGGTAGCCTGGATATAATGCTCTAGGGCTGCTCAGAGGATCAGTTAATGGAAGTACAGAAGAAAAATCAATTCTATTATGAAGGTATTATAAAAATAAAAAGCAGTAGCTAAGGACTAAATAATACTGCTCTGTGAGGAGGCATACTCTGTCCTCACTTCTTTGCCTGCCCTGCTTTATGCTTTCTGACCTTACAGAACTGAGATTTCTCCTTCATGGGAAGGAAACCAACAGAACCTGAAGCAGAGCTACAGATGTCTGAGGACCACATTTGAGGAATGATTGCACGAGTGTTATTGCTAGCACATTTAGAAGTGACTGTTGCCAATACTGATGCGTTTAGAATATGTGAATATCAGAATGAAATCGTGTTGATAAGTTAAAAAGAGAGATGGGGATAAATAGTCACAGCATTTTTGGTAGGTATTTAGCCTTGTTCATTCCTAGAAGGCTGTGATTCTAATTCCTCATGTGTTAAGATGAAAAAATGTCCCTGAATTTTAGGATATTTCATCTAGGAAGTATATAAACAAATCTAGTACTTCATAATGCTAATCCAAGTTAAGAAAAGAGTCTTTGAAGGGGGGTGGGGTAAGCAGTGTGTGTTTGCTAATCTCTCATATTTAAAATAGTTTTCTTTTATAGTAAAAATGTATGCAATTATAATTAGGCAAAGAAAAAAAGCCACAATCCAGCTTTAGTAATGCTTTTACTGATAGTATTATAGCCTTCCTTTAAGTGGTAATACGCTTTGTTGCCTGAATCAACTAAGAAAATTACTTTTCCCAGTCTCTAAAGCAATCACTTTTATAGCTTCGTCTAGTAAATGAGCAGTCTACTCTCCAGTAACGAAGGGCAAAAAAAGATGTATTTTTTTTAAAAGATATTCTAGCAAACTTTGTTGCACATTAGTTATGTTACAGACTACTGAATCATCAGACTCGCAAAACAGATTTATACGCAGAAAATGCTATTTATAGGAATGCTGAGTTCTGCTAAGGGGAAAGAATTGAACTGATCATCAGCGCTCTCATGATTCAAAGTTTTATTCAAAATAATCTATGACTATTGATATGAAATACCTTAAATAGCTCAAAAAGAAGTAAAAATTTGATTGAAAAATACTGATGTCAAAGTCAGTGCAATATGAGGATTTCTCTCATGTTTGCTGCATCCAGCAGCAAAACCTCTTAAAAAAGGCATGAAATGTTTGCTACTTTCAATAAAATTATTAGAGGGAAAGGAAAAGCTATTTGGATCTTTCCAAGTTATTGCTGTGCACAGACTCTTTTTTTTGTTTGTTTGTTTTGGTTTGGTTTTTAAAGATAGTCTAAAATGGGAGCACTAAACTTTGTCCCAAACAATGAGGGTTTCGTATGTACAAAAATATAGAAACCCTAATTGGTATAGATGAGGGTTTCTATAGAAATATATGTAGAACAGAATATACTCTCTTCAGAGGCCAAATCCAGGTGGGAAAGCGAGGAGCGGGCCCAATGCAAGTGGCACCGTTGCGGAGCTCTCCAGCATGTCTGCTTTCCTGACTTGTTCCATGTAATGAACTGTAGTGTTGTCTGCTTGCATTTGTGGGGTACTTGCTTATCAAATATCTACTGTGTGGCAGCATGTGACTCCCAAGGACTTGGTGACATGGATGTGTCATAGATAAGAATAGAATACATTTCCAGTGGAAAATGTAGAATGTAAAATTCTACAGTAACAATTAAAAATCTTAAAAAGTCAAGTGCTTACCATAGGGCTTAAGAAAAAGAAGTGGGAAGAAAGGAAAGAACTATTAGAGTGCAAATTATAAAAACCTATGGGGTTAACAAGGTGAATTTACTTCTAAAAATCATGTCTACATTAGAGAAAGGGGTATCAGGCTTTAGATCCTGTTTCTAAATAAAGCAGATTTAACATGGACTGCACTGCATTTTGTGGTTTTCTTCATGGAATCTCAGTGCTTTATGGATTTATGGAAGCCCTCTGTCTTATGGGTGAAAATGAGAAAGCCACGAGTTTGCTCTGGAAACTGGTTTTACATCTTTGAGAGGACCAAAGGTCTGTGGTTGTATGAGTGTCTTTCTTGTTTGCAGTCTAAAATTCTGTGCATAGGTTAATTAAACATGCCCACATGTGATTAATCAACTGAGCTACCTGCTATTTGCAGGGAAGCTCATGTAGAGTGTGCTTCTGCTGTACCTATTCTGTGGGTAAAGAGGAGACCTTTTATCTCTAGGCTGTCATATGTCATAGTTTGCCCACCTTGCAATTAATGCAGTTAATGGACCTTTGGCTTTTTGTCAGTGAATCAGAAATGATGTGTAGCTGGGTGGATATTACAAAGAAATATTGTCAGACCTCTCTTTCATGGCATGGTTGAGAAGCATTTTGGTTATATGTGTTTTTTCTGCTGAGTAAATCAAAAGTCAATGCAAATTGTTCATGCGGGTGAGAGCTGTAACATTCCTATGCTGAACTCTGCCTGCAGCAGGGTTCTTAGCTGAGAAACTGGTATTGCGATTACTTGGACTAGCAACAAAGGCCAACATTTGACATCTCCAAAGACACTGTAAGAGCATATTTAGATAAGCATTACCTTGAGAACTAACTAACTTCCAATATGTCATTGAAGTTAAAGAAGGAATTGAAAGAAATTAATTCTGACCTTTCATTTGTTCTCAAGAATCTGCCATCCTGCATCCAGTGATCAAACTCTGCACACACAGGAGTCCCTGACAGGTCTTTCTGGATCTTCTGTGTCACTGTGGACCCTTGTGTAAGCATGCGGGAAATGTCATCCCAAGCAAATGCCAGTGTTGCCCTCCTATCTGCCTTGTTTGCATGAGGCAAAGGGTTATACAGGATAAAAGGCAAACAAATACTGGGGGTTGCCACTTGGAATTTCTGAGAGGCTTGATTTTGAGGGGAATGGAGGCTGTAATTACGAGGGCATACCTTTAAATGACAGCACTGGCATAAGCAGCTCCTGCACCTTATTGCCCCCAGCCAGAAGCCGCTCATTCCCACACCTGTGCTGTGCCTTCAGATGTGTCAGAAAAATTGTTTACTGCCAAATGATGAGCTGGACTAGTGAATAGTTCTACATTTGAAGTAACTTATTTTTATTTATTTTTAACTGGGATGCAGTTTCTGATCCAGTTCATTCCTTGGACCACGATAAAGCTAGTTGGGCATAGCTGAGGAGATGAAGGAGAAAGTTTGCTGAAAATGAGATTGTGCATGCCACTGTGACTGGGGGGGTTTGTTGTTTGTGGTTTTGTTTTATTTTTAACCATGCTGGTTGTAATTCTGTAACACTTTGTTTTCAGTCAGAGAGATGGGGTTTGTAATGCACATTTCTCAGTATTTCTTTTTTTCCCTGTTCCCTCCTGTCCCCATACTCAGCTCTTGGATTCCTCAGCTGTGTGGACAGAGCAGTTTCTGAGGCTGTGCTGGCTCACAGCAATTATTTTAATCCACTGAATGAGTGGAAAAACAAAGTAAAAAAACAGTGGTCAGTGTAGAGGTTATTTGTTCCCCCGATCATGCAGAAGAGAGCCTGACAGCGGGTAGCAGTCTGCGGGGGAGGGAAGGGAATCAGGCAAGAAGCTAACTCAGTGCCTGGAGAGGAGGCTGGGCAGTCAGCCGGCAGCGACAGAGACCTCTCTTCTCACACCCGCCGCTCCACAGGGAAATCCTTGGCTGTAGCCCGTCTGCTCAGGGAAGATGTCTCGTAGCAACCTTTCTTCCAAGCTCCAGCCAGGCACGGACACGTGAGCCGGCTGGGGAGCGTGCCAGCGGAGATGAGCGGTGGCAGCACACAGGGGCAGGGAGCGTTTTCTGCGTGTCCTCCCTGACCCACTCATGCTACATCCCCAAGTGCACGAGCCTATCCATTGCAATTCCACTGGGTGCATATCTGACCAGAGGGGGCCGTGGAGCTGCAACTACAGACTCCTCTCCTGTGCACTGATTTCTTCAAAATTATCTTTGTGTCAGTGACCCCAGATGCTGTAAAATAAGGCAGTAAGCATCACAGGTTTTTTCATGAAAAATATATACTCAAGAAGCAGGCTCATTTTACTACAGGTAGCATTAACTTTTAGAGCCAGTGTTGTTTTGAGAAGCTGTGTGTACAGTTAGTTTATGGTTTACTGGGAGTAAAAGATGGTTTATTGGGAGTGAGTGGGAACTTCATTCAGAGAGAAAGACATGTTTGTCATGCAGGTAGTTTGAGTGCTACAGTTTAAGACAGGCCAAGCTGGTGTGAACATAAATTGTATTGCAAAGGCTTTCTGGGGATTGCTTGGGCTCGTACTAGAACATAATTTCTTTGAATAACCGTAATTTAGTTTTCTCTGTGTGTGGCCATTGCATATGGAGCTGCTCAAGAAAAGGCAGCAAGGTTTTTATTGTACACATTTTTCAAAACATCATTACAGGCATATAATCCCAGAGTGGCAGGATTCAGTCCTGGTAGTTTTTGAAAAGGAGAGGGGCAGTGAATGTGAGGAGCAGAGGGGAATGTAAACAAAAGAGCTGATTGAAAGTTAAGGTACTACCGTCAGAGATTTCCCTAAAAGTCCTTGAGTGTTCTCTCTTTAAGTCTCAATCATTAATCTTTCTGGGCCAGGCACACTTTAGATTGCATTTCGAATCCAATATTCCATAAAGTGCACAGAAGTAGTAAATTGTATAGTTTGTCTTGTAATCATTTAGAGACGTAAAAGTAACTTTGTTGTCAAGTTGTGCATTCCTCTGCTTTTGTATTTCTCCTCCTGTGAGTGCTGAGAGGTCACGCTAATGGGGCTTCTGGAAGACCTCCAGACTTTCTGCAATCAGTCGAGAAAAAAGCAAGAAAATTCATGGGGTGATGATTCCCTGCCTGGGTCACTTGCATCTGCCCAATATGAGACAGCTACCCTGCCATGTGGGAGCACAGTGTGGAAAACTCTGGGGTTTTGTCTCAGTGGAATAACAATTTCTTTTTAGTCATGGGTGTACTTTGTGCTAAGTGTTGAAATTGAAATCAAATAAATAAAATTAAAGTCTCTGTTGCAAAATGTAGGGAAGGAGACATTCGCTATACATCTGTATATCCTAGTGAGTAAATTGTATTTTAAAAAACAAGCTGGGGGTAATAAAGGATATTTTGTTGATCTTTCTAAGTTAGCACATGACGATTAACTGCTTCTGTATTGATCTGAAAACTCAGTTTAGCTGAAAGAATGCAGCAGGTCTATGGCACAGTGGCAATCACCGTGTGTGCTGCCCTGCAGCCACGCGGTAGGTCCCCAGAGAGGTTGTGCAAGGTGCTGTGCAGGCTGCTCAACCACCAGCTGTGCTCAAGGGTACACGTGCTTGTGAGCTCTAGGGTTCATGGTATGGATTGGTTAACTCTGCTCTCAACTCCAGCTTGAGGCCACTCTCCAAAGGGTACAGATCAAAATCTGTGTCTTTGTGTGCCAAGTGACTGTCAGCAGTAGGGTGGAACAAAGAGGCCACAGCTAACATTCTCAGACTCCTTTTTAAAGGTCTCATTACTTGGAGTATTTTCTTAGGAATACACAGAATGAAGAGAAGGGAAAAAAACAGTGCTGTGAAGAAAGCATATGGACATAGTGATGAAGAGGGAGAAAGGACAGCAAGAACGGGGTAAGCAGAGGAGGGCAGCTGTTCCTGCTGTGGCCACCTTCATGGTGATGTGGGGAATGGTGGCAGGAATATGTGCAGGATGTGGTGCAGAAGCATTTGTCAGGTTCAAACTGCAAATACACAAGAGAGCTGTAAGCAGTGCTGCTTTCATTGGCCAAACACATTTCATATACTAGTGCTTCCTTGTATCTGGCTGTCCCTTCTTCTTTGTGATCCCCCTACAACTTCCCCACTCCCCCATCCTACCAACAGCCCTGTGTAGCTCCCCCTGCCTCAATGTGCTCCCCCTTCCATTGCCTGCTGTACCTCTGCAGCCTGAACTTGACAAGCTCCATTTTCCCAAAATGGGGAAGGAGAGGCTTTCAAAAACCCCTGTTCATCTCCTCCACCTTTACAACTCTCCAGTACCTAGCAGGGGGTAGCAGAGCCCAGCCTGGCTCCATGACCCTTTTTCCCAGGGCTCTGCACAACGCACAGTCCCAAAACATGCTGTCAGATCCTGTAACTCCATTTCTTTCAACATTCTTTTCTGCTCCAGCCCTATTTCCTACTGTCAAGGCTAATGAGGTCAGGGCTTTTGGTGCTTTCCTCATCCTTGCTCTGTCTGTTGTGAATCACAGCATTGAATAGCATTACTCTTGCTGCAACTTCCCAGATACCTCTGTCTGGCCCTCTTCTCAAAATCTTCAAATCCTTCCTCTTTCCCATTTTAATTTCTCCCTGGTTTTAAAAACACTATAGTGAAAGTAAGAAAGTTGTGAAGACAGAAGGCCAATTTTAGCCGTGGTACAAGCAAATGCAGCTTCTGTTTCTTGGGCGTTATGTTTGCTAACTCCAGAGTGAGTTTAGGCTGTAACTGGTGCTTTTGAAAGCTGTCGCAGACAGAATTTGCATGTTTCCTTTCAAGGCAGCTGTGATAATAGCAGCCTAACCAGTTGCTCTTTCTAGGTCTTCTTTACAAAAATGATTTACTGTATCCACCAGAGAGGTAATTTGGCTCAGTGGTGTTGCCTTTGCACCAGCAAAAGCCGGTAATATCCTGGATTGCTCACAGGTACTGGATCCAAAGCCTCCTGCTGCTCCTTCTGCAGACTATTGCATAAACCTGGATGTGCAGACTGAGTGGCAGCCCTGTGAGCCCCAGCCTCCTGCAGTTTCACAGGAAGAAGAGTCTCCCAATTTGTGTAGCTGCCTGGTGACCTGCAGCTAGCATATGCCATGGCACAGGTACACCAAGATGCGCTTCATGCAGTATGCATGAGGCGTGTATGTGATGGCAGAGCATGTATGTGATGAGCTCTTGATTAAAGCCTGGTGCTAACAGCTTAGTGGTTTTGCTTTTGTAGGAAAGGTCCCAGCCTTAAGCTCCTGTTCTCGATGTCAGGCTTGCCGTGTAGCCTTCATGACATAGTTAGTGGAGTACCTGAGAGCAGCCAGCTAGACCAAACAGGATGCTGCAAGCCTGGAAATTTAAGTGGCACTTGTTTATGCCATCTTTGGATGGAGCACTTCCCAATTACTTTGGGAATTGGATTTATTTTGGAAATGGATGAAAAGTCAGTCTTTTTGCAATACTATTACTGTCTTCAGTTTTCTTCTGCCATTATGACGCAAAGCAAGAGGCAGGCTAAATAGCAGCCCAGCACCTGCCAGTGTCTGTGTTCCCATCGCATGGAGAAGGTCCAGGCTCTCAATGGCAGGATCCCCTCTGTGCATCCTAGACTACACCAATCATCTCCCTTATAGGGTATAAAACTTCCCCACCTAGAAGAAAAAGAACTCAAGAAATGTATGTTACTCAAAGCATGCTTTGATCCCTTCGGTGGTCTTCTTTTTCCTGCAGAAAGAGGGCAATCTGGCCCAACCTTTTGAATGCACAATTTTATGGAACAGAAAATCCACTTGAGTGTTTCAAGTGACAGCACTGGTTTTCTCTAAGATCTCACCCTGCAGTTTAATCTTCAGTGAAATAAAATTCTTAGATTTATTTTTTGAGAATCTGGCATCTATATTGGCGATCAAGCCTACAAACTGTGCCTTCTGGTTGAACTCAGCAGACCCACAGCTTTCTGTAATTGAGACTGCAGCATGATAAAGAGTTCTGTTATGCTTTCACATATTGATCAGTCCAATTTAATTTCCTCATGGTTCCTGGACCACGCTAGGGATGATGCGTTATGTTGAAGGCCTGTTAAGCCTGCTTGAGCAAAACATCTCAAGGGGTTCTCAAACAGAGTCAATTATCAATACTGATACGTGTTCCCTTTCATCAAAAATTAAGGGCTCATTAATAGGCAGCACAGCAGCTGCTGTTTGCAACACATGACTTTTTTTTAATTAAGTTAGAGATACTGTTTCCTTAGCCTTATGAGTCGGCTGTTTCCAGAAGGAAAAGAAATTGGGTCCCAGGATTTGATTTTAGTGATGTGTGTGATAGCACTATCTCTCTGCTGCACTGCTATGTTCACTATTTTGGTGATCGATTTGGTTATATTTCAGAGTGATAGTCCCATCCCACTGCTTAAACTACGCACGCCCACAAATCCTGGTGTTTTACAACTTCTGAATTTTGTGTCAGGTTACTGATGGTGTCTGCTGATTACTGGGTAAATAGATTCCTCTTGTAACTTTGGCAATCAGCGTTTTTGTTCAGCAGTGGATATGTTAAAAATGTTTTTAAGCTGTGTTTATTCTAGGCTCTCAGATATGAGAAGGAAGCTCGTTGTTTCTGACTGTTTTACGTTTCCTCAGCAAAAATCCTAACATTTCATTTTTAACCTATTTGATGTAGGTGTGTTGTGGGTGTCAAATTCATACTGCTATTTAATGTTGCAAATAAGATGCATGGAAAGAAAATATGATCAAGACAAACTGCTATGTTAAACTTGATTTTAAACACAGTTTTCAGACAAGCATCTAGAACTTTTAGTGCCTTACAGAATTGTTTCTCTTAACTAATAGGAGTTGCTTTTGTTTTGTTTATTCATCAGAAAAGAATGTTACCATTTAACACCTGCTATAGCATTTTCTGATTTCTTTTCCATTTGACACACATTATCTCCTTAATTAGCAGTTCTGCTCATTCATGCATGGAATGAAAGTCAGCAGCAACATGTTCCAAGGAAAATTGGGAAATAGCTGTGTTTTTAAGCACAGATGAATGTGGATACATAGACTCATGGGTGATTACCTAGGAAAAAATGGAAAGGTAGCTGGGTTGCAGCAAATACACAACACTTGAACCAAATTCTGTAACTTTCTCAAAATTCTATGTTGTATGTCTGGTGCTTCATGAAAAGGGTCCCTTACTGGTTTTTCTTCTTTTCTTGATGTCTGAACTTCTAGAATCATTTCTTCAAGTGAGAATTACAGTTTTCGTGATAAAAAAGAAACATTTAGTACTGGTAACTGTTGCTTAAAGTTGTGAGTCAAGTGTTTCTTAGAAGGTCAGAAAGTTAGATGAAAAGAAACATTTTAGTTCTCTAGGCAAACCTGGAATTCTTTTGAAGTTGTGACTCATATCCAGCCGTTACTGGAATTCATGGTACTGATCCCATGGATACAAGATCCCATGAATGTTTAATGGGAGATGGCTGGTATCCTTACTGCCCTCCAGGCTGCTGTTTACAGTCACTTCTCTTCCCTAGATACTGTCATGACTAAAATGTGAAGATGAGTGGGTTACTTTAAATTACTTTTAGCAATGATTAATTCAGATTAATCACCTAATCTTACAAACATTGGAGCACTGAAAGAGCAATAATGATGTGAGAAATCCCCTACATTTACCTAGTATTAAGTATATTCTGGATTTAGTCCTGCAAAAATACTGATGGGGCCAATTCAGACACTCCGACTGATGTAATGAAGCCAATGTGCTTTTACCTGACAGGTGGCTCCTTTGATACCAGTGGCCTACAATCCTTATTAAGACTGTGCAGTTCAGTGTGGTAGGTTGAATGTCACAGATTAGCAGGATTAAGAGCAGTTTCAGCATACTTTAGGCCTTTGCTTACTTCCTCACTCCTTAATTGTCCACCCATGTTCCTCTTGTCAGAGTCCGTTCCATGCAACAGCCCACCATAGGCTACCTGCTCCAATCATTGCACCGGGCAAAGGAGCAGAGTCTGCTTTTTAGGGAGGTGTTGTACTTTGGCTTGTATTTTAAAGATCATTATCATAACATGTAGCAGGTTTGAGTTACAGAATGGACCTTTAAAAATAAACTATTTTTAGGAACATGCAGTGCTAGAAAAAAACAGCAATTATTTGGTTCTAAAGTAGAAGAAACTTAAGTAAGCAGTATAATGCATGGCAATGTTCCCTATACCTGCTTTCCTTGAATATATGTTGATGTCTTAAACAGTGGGACAGTAACACTATTTATCATTAGTTTCAAATCTTAATGGTATGTTTAATTACCTCCCTCAGTAGTTTTGGAAGCTGAGGCCCTGAAATGTGAAGATTTTGGGATTTTTTTAATAATGTATGCTGTGCTGTTTTGAATTATGCTATGTATTATTTTATCTTTTAATCTCTAGGTGCTGAAGTGTTGTATATGAACATGTCAGCATATAATGAAGGTCGGCTTCAGTCATCTTTCTGGATTGTTGATAAACAGCACGTGTATATTGGAAGTGCCAGCCTAGACTGGAGATCGCTGGGACAGGTAATGTAATTAAAAGAGTAATCCTATACCCTTTGAGGGTATAATGAGGAGGAAAAGTAATGTTTCGAGGCCAGCAAGGTGGATAGTTTGCTTTTTATGATAGTTTGATGGCAGAAATGCCAGCATCAAAAACTGCGCTGCCACAGTTTTGATGACTCCTCTGTGTGAGCAAAAGTATATTCTAGAAATTTTACTTCTTTTCACTGGAATAGCTCTCCTCAACAGTCCTGCTAGTTTACTTCTCTTAAAAAAAAAAAAAAAAAAAAAAAAAAAAAGTGAGCAAACTCATTGGAAAACAAACTGCTGTAGAAATGCCACGATAATGTTGTGAGCGTGACTTAGACCCTCTCATCTGCCATTTAAATAAGGAAAAGCAAAATTTGGGAAGACTTCCAAATAGGTATTGGGTATTATCCTGAAATAGCCACCAGAGGGAGAGATTTATGGATACTGAAAGTCAATAGCATAATGTTTTTGAAGGCTGTACATATTAGACAGAATTCTGTATTTTGAGTCCTCATAAACATGAGAGTTGAAGGATATACACTAAGGCTTCTGCCAACCACCAATGCTGAGGACTCTCTGTAGTCTAAAACCATTTTGAATAAGTATTACTGCATCAGTAATGCAGTTTATTTGCCTTCTGGCCTTCTGTGGGTATCTGTAGTTTTTCTTCTTTCTGCAACAGTTATCATAGTTAACAGCTATCATGTGCATTTTGACTACATACCAGTGATTCTGTGAGGCTGCTGTTGGTCATACTTAGGGAGTGGAACCTCAGTAACTGAAATGCACAGCAGAAAGGAAAAAGCAGCAGTCCTAGGTAGTTATTAGTTGCAGTAAAGAAAGCTTGCTTTCTAAATATGACCAGAATCTCAGAAACACATGAATAATTTTGAACATAGGTTCTAATGATCTTATAAAGGAGAAGGTATGTGTTGGTTGTATTGAAGTTTTTAAATTTTGTTTTTAGCTAGGAGACTGAAAGCCTGAATAAAGCCAAGTCAACCATTTTAGTAAAGAAAGAGTAAAGAATAAATAATTTGTTTCTGTTCCTATGTCTATTCACTTATTTAGAAGGTAACTTTATGAATGTTTATAAAGGAATCTAGAAAACTGGTAGAAAAGAGGATGTTAGCAAACCAGAGAGTCTTGGCCAAGATGATGTTGTATTTTAACAACACATTGTTTAGGCTCTTGGACAGTTTAGAAATCTAATGTTTATACATTGCTGTGCCTCATGAGCTAAATTGTATGTCATGACAAAATAGCTCTTCACAGAACTATTTGGCTGATAAATACTTCAGCTTTGAAGCCACTTCTAATTGGTTTGTGGGTACTAATGATGATAAGTAATAAATGTGGAGAAAAGAAGCACATCTACCTCATAGATTATTATCTTACTGTATTTAATGATTGTGTTTATGATCTCCATCACAGATGCTACAATACCTCATAGGTTTGGTCTTCTCACAGTGAAGTAAATCTTCATTCTTGTAACATACCTGTGTAAAACTTTGATGCCAGTTCTTTTGTGGGCCAGTGTTTCAGGTGTGATTCTTCACTGTTAATTTTATATCTCTCATTTCTGTATTCATCTGGACATTTGTTTTTTCATCCTGTTGTCATATAACAGTATATTTTTATATGTAGTGCGAAGATGAAGCTCAGAATAGTATCTGTACAGAGCAAGAAGAAACCTCTCTGAATTGCAGTTAAAGACAATCTGCTTTCAATTAGTTGAGAAATGTATGCTGGGGTTTCAGAAGAGCCTAAGGAAATTATATCCTTGTCTCTTGTTGACATCAGATATGAGTATCCAGTTCCCTTACCCCAGTTACAGGTTAATAAATCAGGGCAACTGTCAAAGAGATCTGATATGCAGTCCTAAAATAATCTCTCTTGAACTTTTCACATGAAAGGCAAAATAAGCAAAGAACTCATTTTATTCTGAGTGCTTTCCTCAAGGTCAGTATTTTGCGCATGCATGGGACCTAACCTTAAAACCCACAGTGAACCAAGCCCTCACTGGGGAAACATGTCTCATTATCAGAGCCCCAGTGTAGCTGCAAATGAGGGATCAGGTCTGTCTTCTCTCAAAGCAGCCTAAATGAGTAAGGTCTGAGTTCAGCTGGGAAATAGCAGAGCAGATAATGCCAAGCCTGTCCAGACCCATGCCCTTGCCCTGCCTGCAGTAGTGGGGTAAGGGCTTCTGCAGTTTTGCAGGGGGAGGCAGGAAACTTGCTGCAGATGCCACTTTGCGTTTCCTGTTACATTTTGATTTACCTGCAGACTGTGAAAAGGGCTGTTGATTAGTCATGTATGGTCTCTTTAAAAGCTCATATGACTTTTAGAGAAACAGAACTTGTGGTTATTGTATCAGCAAACCACTTTTGCCAGTATTACTAGACCTTGACAGCAAATCACAGAATAAAGTAGGTCTCTGCTATTCTAGAAACATATGGTAGTTTGGCCTATCAAGCACAGCAGTTGTCTTCTTACTCAAAACATCTAGTATGAGTCAGTCACCTTGTAGCTAGCAATGTCTCATTATTCAGCAGCACAGTTCTAGTGTGAATTATGTGAGCGCATCCAGTTTAATATCTAATAATATTTGAAACGCAATGAAAAGCTTAAGATTTTAACTGTGTGTGGGTTTCATACCTTTTCAGATGCCTTCCTCTGTACTTTCTATGTGCATGTTTATTGCTTTCTCTGTACTGAAACTTTGCCTACATTCAGGCCAGTACACTGCATAATTCCTATAGGAGCACCTACCTACCTACCTCACTGGTGTAGCATTTGTACTAGGGATGCAGCAGGTCTCCACTGTATTTCACCCTGGGTACCAGAGACTTCCTGCTTCCTCCTGTAGGGCTTCTGTGACATAGCAGTACAGAGCATTTATCATAGGGCAGCTCTGCATGCTGTAGAATATTTATGCAAGGTTACTGGGGTAGATATAACTGGAATTCATTGCTTTTTTGTTCCTTTGGGGGAAGAGGGGGGAGAGGAACAAGTTTGTTAACATTATTCTTTTCTTGGGAACCTGAATCTAAAGCTGAAATAGTAATTTAACTTTTAACAGCTCCATAGAAAACATCAGTGTGCAGGAAAACAGAGGGATCAGGCCCAGTCAGCATGGGTTCATGAAGGGCAGGTCCTGCTTGAACAACCGTATCTCCTACAATAAGGTGTCCCACCTGGTTGATGAGGGAAAGGCTGCGGACATCATCTATTTGGACTGAAATAAAGCATTTGAGACTACAGTGTTCTCCTGGAGAACCTGGCTGCTCATGGCCTGGATAGGTGGATTCTTTGCTGGTTTGGAAACTGGCTGGATGGCCAAGCCCGAAGAGTAGTGGTAAATGGCATCACATCTAGTTGACAGCTGGTCTAGTGGTGTCCCTCAGGGCTCAATGTTAGAGCCAGTGTTGTTTAATATCTTAATTGATGATCTGGAATAGGAGATTGAGTGCACCCTTAGTAAGTTTGCAGATTATACCAAATTGGCAGGAAGTGTTGGTCTGCTGAAGGACAGGAAGGCTCTGCAGGGGGATCTGGACAGGCTGGATTGGTGGGCCAGGGCCAATTGTATGATGTTCAACAAGCAAAGTGCTGGGTCCTGAACTTGTGCCTCAACAACCCCATGCAACACTACAGGCTTGTGGAAGAGTGGCTGGAAAGCTGATTTGCAGAAAAGGACCTGGGGGTGCTGATTGACGGCCAGCTGAACATGAGCCAGCTTGTGCCCAAGGGGCCAGGAAGGCCAATAGTATTCCAGCTTGTATCAGAAATAGTCTGGCCAGCAGGGATAGGGATAGGGAAGTGGTTGTCCCTCTGTACTTCACACTGGCGAGGGCAAAACTGCAAAACTATCTGGATGGCCAAGCCCGAAGAGTAGTGGTAAATGGCATCAGATCTAGTTGACAGCTGGTACTAGTGGTGTCCCTCAGGGCTCAATGTTAGAGCCAGTGTTGTTTAATATCTTAATTGATGATCTGGAATAGGGGATTGAGTGCACCCTTAGTAAGTTTGCAGATTATACCAAATTGGCAGGAAGTGTTGGTCTGCTGAAGGACAGGAAGGCTCTGCAGGGGGATCTGGACAGGCTGGATTGGTGGGCTGTGGCCAATGGTATGAGGTTCAACAAGGCAAAGTGACAGATCCTGCATTTGGGCCACAACAACCCCATATAATGCTGCAGGCTTGGGGAAGAGTGGCTGGAAAGCAGCTAGGCAGAAAAGAACCTGGGGGTGCTGACTGGTGGCTGCTAAACATGAGCCTGCAGTGTGCCCAGGCAGCCGAGAACGCCAGCGGCATCCTGGCTTGTATCAGCAATAGCGTGGCAGCAGGACCAGGGCAGAGATCATCCCCCTGTGCTTGGCACTGGTGAGGCTGCACCTCAAATGCTGTGTTTAGTTCTGGGCCCCTAACTACAAGAAAGGCATTGAGTTGCTGGAGCAGGTCCAGGGAAGGGCAATGCAGCTGGTGAAGGGTCTGGAGCACAAGTGTGATGAGGGAAATGGAGTTGTTTAGCCTGCAGAAAAGGAGGCTCAGAGGGCACCTTATCGCTCTCTACAACTACCTGAAAAAGGAGGATGTAGTGAGGTGGGGGTTGTCTCTTCTCCCAGGTAACAAGTGATAGGACAAGAAGAAATGACCTCAAGCTGCACCAGGGGAGGTTTAGATCAGATATTAAGAAAGATTTCTTCACAGACAAGGTGATCAGGTATTGGAACAGGCTTCCCAGGAAAGTGGTGGAATCACTGTCCCTGGAAGTGTTTAAAAACCGTGTAGATGAGGGCCTCAATGACAGGGCTTAGTGATGGTCCTTGGGGTAATGGTTGGACTTGATGATCTTAAAGGTCTTTTCCAACCTAGCTGATTTTATGATTCTATGATCAGGGCTTACATGTCGAAAGGTATCAGCTTTGTTCTTATAATCTTTGTGGAAAATTCTTCTCTACATTTATAAGCTGGACACTAGAAACCAATCTGATATGAGGCTTACTGAATTTTATTGCCATTTTCTTGGCTTGCCAGCACTGACAAGAAGCAATAGTAGTATTTCCTTTAAAAGTAGATGTTCTGCATCAAGGTGAGATTTTCATATGCTGCATATATTGCTTAGGGAATAACCTTTAAAGTTTTAATACTTTCCAGAGTCTGAGCTTTGAAGTTATGGGCAAGGTTGACAGCACATCATTACTTTTCAAGTAATCAACTTTTCAAGTTTCAATTAGGTTGCCAGTTTGCTAAAACTCTAATAATTTTGGCTAAATCATCTATGCCACCTGTCTGCTGCAGTCTGAAATCAAACCCCACAGGCAAATGAATAATACTGTTTAGACTATCTGAAAACAGGGGTTTACAAGTCTTTGATGTTTTTTTCATTCATAGTGAAATATTTTGATCTTTTCTTTGAACATGTCCAGATTTTGTCAGGGATGCATCTTTCTATTTTATTACCAATATACAGCAATATCTTGCGCAATTCCATAACCCATTGAAAATTCCAGATTATAAACAGCCAGAATTTTTACCACTTTCTCGGACAGATACTGCTTCCTAGATCTAGTAAGCTGTGTAAGATTTTGTCAATGAAATGATCTTCCTACTGATAGAGTTACTTTTTGGTAAATTTTTATAAATTGATAAAATGGTGCAGAAACTCTATAAACATGCTTTACAGATTTACCAGCTTCATGAAAGACATCTGGTGGGATGGTCTCTCATTCTTTGTGGTGCTGCTCTGCCTTCAAATGTGATTTTGGGGGGGTACTAGAAAACTAAAATCATGAAGATAAAATTTTAAATCACATTTTGAAGTTTTTATTTCATATAGTAAAGCGATGTGATCAGCTGTACTGCTTCTGTCTTCCACTGCACCAACATGCATTTGGATATGGATGCTACTGATGAAGTATTTTCTAAGAGTTCCCAGGCTCTCATCTTCATAGAATTTGGTCTTGTAACCATTGAACAAGCCGAGCAACATCTCTGGGCCACAGCTGTGCAAACTACTTAAGAATATGTTTAAGGTAATGATACAGAATCATAGAATCAATTAGGTTGGAAAAGACCTTTAAGATCATCAAGTCCAGCTGTTACCCCAGGACTGCCAAGTAAGTCCACCACTAAACCATTTCACATTGATGTCTGGTTTTATTCAGCAAAATATGTGCATCTATGTGTCGTGGTTCAAGCCCAGCTGGCAACTCGGACCCACGCAGCCGCTCGCTCACTCCCCCCTTTTCCCTCCTCCCCCCGCTCCCAGAGGGATGGGGAGGAGAATCGGAGGAATGTAACTCCCACGAGTTGAGATAACAGCTCTCCAGTAACTAAGGTATAATACAAACCACTACTGCTACCACCAAAAATAATAATGCTAAGGGAAATAAGGGGAGAGGACACAACCGCTCACCACCCGCCGACCGATACCCAGCCCGACCCGAGCAGCGATCTGGGCCTTCCGGGTAACGCTCCCCAGTTTATATACTGGGCATGACGTGCTGTGGTATGGAATAGCCTCTTGGCCAGTTTGGGTCAGGTGTCCTGCCTCTGCTTCCTCCCGGCTTCCCCTCCTCCCTGGCAGAGCATGAGACTGAGAAAGTCCTTGGTCAGAGTAAACATTACTGAGCAACAACTAAAAACATCGGTGTTATCAGCGTTGTTCCCAGGCTGAAAGTCAAAACCACAGCACTGCACCAGCTACTAAGAAGGAGGAAAAATGACTGCTGTAGCTGAACCCAGGACAGTATGTTAAAATGTTTGGCTGAAAACGGATTCAATCAAACATGCCTAAAATTAGGTACATATACTGATTAATTTTTGCCTGTGGTAATAACATTTGAGGTGGCTATGGTGCTGTATTCCAGTTTTTAGTTCTTTAGCTTATTAATGTACTTAAAGAAATTGGTTATATAAAAGTTATTAGAATTCATAATATTAATGCACAGCAAGAGCTAGCAAAAGGTGTCATATATTTCTTTTGTTCCATGACTCCCTCCAATAGTTCAAGCAAAGCTTGAAAATGCATTTAGCTCCTTAATTCTGTTAAGAAGCATGAGGTTTGTAATACAGACAGAACCTTTAAGCAGCTCAAGAAACACTTCTGGAGATTTTCATACTAACAACATTTTTGGAAAAGTTTTATTCACACATGAATAATTGAATCCAGTGGGCAAACAACTGCAATGGATTAGTTGAACCACGTCAGAAAAATGTATTTATGTGCAACAAATAATCAGCCCTTGGAAAATTCTGTTACTGAAAATTATTGAAACAAGTAAAGTTAATCTGATTGTCTTCACTGGACGTGGAATCAGGCTTATTGAAAATACTCTTGCAGGCAAAAAAATAGCTTAAGTCATGAATACTAATAGGTAGCAGGTAGTTGGGTGTCTGTGCAGGACACTAACTCCTGTTAGTGTCCAAATCTGAATGTTCAAGGCCTCAAGCAGAAGCCTGCTTCTTGCTCCCTGCAATTGGTGGAGTCTGACTGTAAACACCTGAAAGTGTAAATGAAAGTGGCACATCTGGACTCTTCCAGTTACTGATGAGACATGAGACAGAACCACCAGCTAGGAGGCTGCTCATGCCTTGTGCTTATGCATGGTAACTGTTTAGGTGGGGGAGAACAGAGTTTTGGCATGCCAGAAAATAAGGGGTGCTGGGAAGAGGTGGTCTTGGAAAAAAGAAGGGGACCCAGACAGAAGAAGGTGAAGTTCCTGGCTGGTGAAAGGGCCCTGGAAGTGGGGGAGATCAGGAAGCTGTGAGGAGATGGAAGCCAGGAGATGCACCAAGGACACTGGCTGGTGACACCTGATACACGTAACAGTGAGCAGCCACACAGCACGAACAGACCTAACTTTCCGCTCAAGCATCCAGGCCTGCAGGGAGGGAAGGTGTGGATGGAAGGTGTGAAAGATAATCAGGTAGTGCAAAAGTTCTCATCTTCTTTCTGGATATTATGGTTCTTAAATGAACCGTAATATCCAAATCCATTGCAGGTAATCATGTATCTTGCCTGTGACATCTTAAAAGCATTATCTCAAAAAGTCCTACTTAAATTTTGGCTCAGCTGATGTTGAGGAAAAGATCCTAAGCAGTCCCATGATTTTTCTCTTTCAGTCAGCTGTGTAAAATTGCTAGCAGGGGATTTTTCTTTTCAAGATGCCTCTTAAGTCCATACCTTTTCTGGTTTGCTCATTCTTCTGATTGTTTTAAATTCAGACCAGTTTAAGTTGAATGGCTGCAAGATGTAATTTTTTAAGGACAAAACCCCACCAGGTTGTAAAACTTTAAGGACAAAAAACCCCAACCTAGTGAACCTGCTCTCATTTTCCCATTTATTTTATGTGTCTCTCTTGGATTCTCTGTGTGATTTGTTTCACATTACAAAGAAAAGACTTCAGAAAGGCATTTGATTTCTCTTTATCTTTTAAGATCCATCAGGAGGAGGACTGGGAAAATAACATCTGATGTCATCACCTATGTATTTATTGATGAAGACATATTAATTCTTGATAAATTGGGCTTGGCCTTATGACTAGAATTTTTTGACTTTGCTTCTTTCATTAAATGAGTTCGGGCAATGTTTTTAATAGCAGACGTTTATCTAATAATCTCTGTTGCAAAGGATCAATGATTTGTTCTTGCCGACTCCCAGCAGTGCCTTGGAGCACTCTCTAAAGTGTCCTGTGTGACAGCTGTGTGTCTGACAAGACTACTAATCACAGTATTTCTTTTCCAGGCAGTTTCCTCTCCATCCCCCTCTTACGCTCTCGTTGTTATAAGTTAGAAACTGCTGATTATATCTACATAATTTAAGGTAATTAGAAAATTAGATAAACTGTCCCAGTGCTGTTTATCAGGTTGGAAACAGTGACCTGTTTTATCTGAGGAGTTAGGTTTTTAATTGATGCACCTAAGAGGTTAAATATACAAGAGAGGCAAAATACTGTAGGAGATGAGAAGTGTGACTGCGTGAATGAGAAACTCTATGGACTACTTCTTCATTATGATTATTATTATATAAAACATACTTGTCTCTTTAGGATTGACTCCTACAGCACATGCAAGCTGTAGCAGTTATGAATTATCAATTACATTTGAAGTATAAGAAATAAGTTTCCCAATTCATTTATTTTGTTAAGAATTCAGTTGAATCAGCAGTCAAATTAGTTATGAGATGTTAAGAATCTATTAAGAATTACACAAGTATTAATTATTCAGAAAAAAGTTTATTAACCATCTGTAGATACTGTAGATAAAGTTATGACATTATAAATATAAATAATCTAGTGCATACTTACAGTGAAAGTATATTGGATTTTGAATTTTCTGAAATTAAGAACTTTATAGTTACTAAGACAAAACCCCCAAATAAACAAGCACAAAACCCCAGTTAGTCAAAAGATCTACTTCTTGTGTGTGTCAGTTTTAAGTAAAACCTGATAAGCCAATGTTTTATTTGTTTTAGTATGAATTAGTTTTTTGCATTTAGGAAAGTCCAATATATAGGAAGGCTGGCAACAGGATGGCTCCAGGAGCACTTGGTCTGTTGCTGTGTGTCTTGCCTGTTATCACTAGACAGGACGAAACTGGTTGAAAGATGTTGGGGGTTTTGATATAGTTGTTCAGGCTCTCCTCATAACAGAAAAAAAGGAGGCAGAAGCAACAGTTAGAATTATTCTTTGCCACCTTCTCCTCCTCTTCTGTGACAAAAAGACTGATCTAACCTCTTCTTGCTACTCTGAGATGACAAAAGTTGGGAGGTAAATATGGTATCTCAGGTATTGAGAGCTGCATCTAAAACGGCAGTTTGGGGTCAATTTGGGATTGTGGAAATACTAGAGGAGAAACCCTTTGACTGCTTTGGGGAGGGGTAAAATCAGTTGGAAGCAAACATGTTCTTTACTCTCAAAAATCTCATCCCAGTTTCACTAAGGAGACTCATGTGGAGGAGTCACAGCTTGAAGGCCACATTATGAGTGACAAAAGTCATCCTGGTATTATTACTTCTTCTCTTGATCTCCATTTTTGAGATATAAGATCCAAATCAAATCTTACCCAAAATTCAGGAAGCTTTTGCATGTTGTCAGGAGTGAATGCAACTCATGCTTAGTTCTGTGTATCTCTCTCAGGGAAAGGGGAATACTTTCTCAAAGTATATCCTTGAACACTGTAGTTTCTACTTACTAGTGTGATCAAAATTGTCCTCCCATAAAAACAGTATGTAATAAATGCTGGAGTTCTATGTACCTTGGACTACCTTATGACGATCTCATTTGTTTCCAGTTTCCCCAAAATCTTGCTGTAGCAGAGCCACCTCTCCAGACTGATCACTGAGACAGGATCTGCACATTTGCAATTTCTGTTAATGACAGTGGCATCCTATCTTTACAGAACTCAGAGAGAAAAAAGCATGCTATAATCAGTCAGTCATTTTTTGAACTTTTATCTAAATGAGTCTCTTGAAGTTACGCAATAGCGCATCTGGTGCTTTTGAGATAAGATACTTTGACAGTTAGTGGAATTACATCTTTTCACTCAAGCAAAAGTTAGATGAGAGTTTCCATTTGATATAATGTTGTTCTAGTGTGAACATCATCAGTTATGTCCCTAATGGGCACTTTAGACCATTGTAAATCCTTGCATTTTCTTCTAATAATTTGTTTAATTTTCTTACTGTCCCAGTACTGTTCAGTATCATATCGCTGTTAGTAAATTGAGCACAGTCTCAAGTGTCCTATAATATGAAAAAAGGCTCTTTCAACTTCGACATCCACCAAGGCTCAATCAAGCTCAGATGAGTAAATATTAGACTGAAAGTACATGCAATGTAATACTAGTATATTATGTCTAAGTTCCTATTTCTGTGTTAAACATCTCTTGTATACAACAGAGGATATCTACTTCTAAAAATCTCTGACATATTTGTAGTTATGTGATCCAATCCTTAAAAAAAGCTTATGCTGCTTTATTTCAATGGGATTATTTCCAGAATTAGCTAATATTATAAAGATAGCATAAAAATGGAACCTGGTTGCAAGCACAGGTGAAGGAGTCAAAATGTAAAGAAAACAGGTCTAAGTAGATATTACAGAACTGTAGTGATAATTTAATACCTTTTTTGTCTTTTTATTTCCTGCTGCATAGAAAGCTATCTGTATCGTCAAAACTCAGCTGTGATGCTATTACAGCTTGTCTTTCAAAAGACAGGCTGAAAATACATTATTTTCACTAAAAGCTTTTGGCAAGGTTCTCCATCTTTGATCAAATCTAGAGCAGTTTGATGACTGTTACCAATCTCCAAATAGCAGCTTTTCCTTTTTCTTTCCTCTTTTTTGAGGGGATAGGGGATATATGTTGCACTTGGAAATATGCATAACTCTCAGTATGCATTTATCATGGTGTAAAATTTGTATCATTGGATGTTTTGTTTCATTCTTCAGCTGAGACAGGTCACTTTATCTCTGTTACATCCAGTAAATCAGGACAGTCACTACTGTCCATTAGGCTTGCTCTGCTTGAAATTACTACCTGACCATCCAGTATTTACAAGTGAATCTCAAATGAAGCAAATGGGCTGTTTGTCTCTTGCTAGCACTGCTGTGCACTGCTAACAGAGGGCTGGTTAGAGCTGGACACGAACATGGGTAATGTGGCCACTCTGCTTGTGTTCTGCATGTACATCTGTAACTGCCTGGTAAGGCTCTTTTTTCCTCCCTGCTCCCATGGGCTTCTGGTTTTGTGACTGAAACCAGCACAAGGCTGTGTATTTGCCTTGTGCTTGGAGGCAAAAAGACTACTCATGCCTTCCCAGCTTGGCTAGTTACCTTAGATGCAGAGCCGATTCCCAGCTCCAAGGTGCAAGGTAGCTATTCCTGTTTATCATACTTCTCTCACTGTTGTACTCCATCCTCACATGCATCATCCATGTTATGTGTTTGTATTTAGTGTAAGAGAGGGCAGAATACAGCTTGCTGGATATTTTTATTTGATTTCTGTTGACTGTAGGAGTATGCTCATTACTCTGTCTCTGACCTCTGAAATTACAGATCTATTTTCTTCTCTTCATTCTTTTTTATTCAGTTGCTGTGAACGTTCTGTAGAACAGGTTTACCTACTGTTGGAGTAATCGATAATAAAATGTAAATCAATAAACAATAAACCTGCAGAGCAAAATGATGGAATATCCAGTTTGAGCAGATAAGTTCAGTTCTTTCCAAAGCAGCATGGGATAGTCAGATAGTTGGATCTCCACATCCAAATGAAAAGAGAAGGTTCTTTCTCCAGTAAAACTAACCTCATAATCATGTGCTTGCTTTTTAATACTTGCCATGCCATCAGCACATATTAAAATAATTAAGAGTCACAGAAGATGCTGCAAAGAGAGTGTGTCTGGTACTGCTTTATGAGCGGTCCCTCAGATACTTGACAAATAGTGTCAGTGAATATCAGAGTAATATCAGGATTATGAGTTTTAAATGGGTTCTAGACTTGTTTAGGAAACTGGAGGCATGCAGGAATTTGGTGGCAGAACACACACCGTACAGCGCGACACAGAGGATAGAAAATCATCTATGCACATGTGTGCAAAATTAGAGACAGCTTTAAAGACCCCTGCTGGTATCTTGAAGCAAACAGGCAGAGACAGTGTGGTGAATAGACAGCACTGGTGAGATATGCTTGCATGAGTCCATGGCCTAGAGATAAGACTCAGTAGCCTAAGAGTTAAGCTATCAAAATTTGAAAAAAAAAAATGTTTGGGAACAAAAACTGCACCACAAATGGTGCACGGGGCAGTGGTCTTGCCTTAAAAATTAATAAGTAAGCGAAAGGCATTGGTCACAATGATGAGAATGGTTTCCAGGCACTCCTCTTTAATGCCAGTCTGTAGTGATCAGTAAAGCAAAAAGGCTTAATTCGAATTTACAGGTCCTCCAACCAATTGCACGTAAGTCCTGTAGTTTCATTTGTGTTGTGTTCATTAGGAAACCCTGAAATTGTAAGACATGCTGAGACTGCAATGTGTATTAATGCAGGTGCTGCACTGGAATGGTTTTATGGTCTCCTCACTTGCAGACAGCCTGCACAAAGCAGGGCAGCAGAATCTGACCTGTTTGCTCTGCTCTGTCATGCCCACTGCTGTTCTCAAGTCCAAGCCAAGATTGCCTGGACGGGGTTGATGCTGCATTTCTGTGCCAGAGCCTACTGCTAGAGTTCAGCAGCTAAGGAGTATACAAGCCTGTGCAGTCAGAGTTCTTAAGACCAGTGTGGCCTTTTACAGTCATAGTTTCATTTAGGTTGGAAAAGACACTTAAGATCATGGAGTCCAACATTAATCACTTTGTCCTAGATAAAAATACAGGCCATACAGTCTGATCCAGGGGTTCCAGCATCTGGCTTAACAGCTGGTGGCAGCCTTAAATAATCAGGAAACTTACATGGATGTAAGAGAGGCAGTAAATCCACCACTTTCTCAAAATATGATTTATATTGTGCTGAAAGATAACTTGTTCTTTAAAACCCAGCTGAATCTCTGAGGGAGTGCTAATGCACCACAGTCTATACCGTCATCTCCCATAAGAACTTGCTGGCAAGTAATCTTGGTCAGTGATGATAATGAATGGAGGCAGATTCCTCTCAGAGGGATTTAGTTATTAGCATACCCCATCAGATCAGTCTTGTTCAACTAAACAATTAAAATAACGACATTAAAATAGTCATGAAAGAGTATTCCCAATATGTGGTTCCACCCACGCGCACACACTTTGATATTGCACAGATGACAGTTCCCTTCTGGATAAATATCTTCATCAGAACTCCAAATTTTCCCAAATGCAGCAGCATAGTCACCTCCTGCTTTAACAGTTGACTCTTTTCATGGAAAACTGGGTTTAATATTGTCCTGTGAAAAAGGCACACAGTAAATCAGGCTGAAATACCATGCCATAAATCTCCCATGAGTCAGGGCAAGGAAGGACAATCATTTCAGTCATTCTACAAAAAGAGTAATGGTTCTGCAGCTCAGTATAAAATCTCATCTTTCTATATCCATAAGTCATCAGGCAGAACAAAACAGATTCTGACAAACATTCCGTCCATATGAATATACAGAGTTAATGGCACCACTAAATTTTTTCAGATTTTGATGTTGTTGTCGTAAGCATTGAGGCCTCGTTTGGAAGTCATTGTGCAGCCACCTTTCTTAACTTTGCCAAGTAAACATCAGTCACCAAAACAGTGAAATTCTTGATGTTTGCCTGGAACTACTCAGAGGCAGGTGTTTTTGGCAGGCAGCGCATGCAAGCAGAAATGTCAGGTCTACCTTCAGAAAACTGCAGAAGTCATGAGAATCCCTGTACTGGACAGTCAAGTTTTTCTAATCAATAATGACCTATTAGGCATTTCTTTCAAATTTAATGATATGGTGGATTTCTATGATTGGGTGGCAAATACTTTAGTGAGTAGATCTGCAGCATAGGTACAGAACCTACATATGTCATATATATACATACCATGAACATACACTACAGTTTCATGATGTATTTTCTGCTTATATATATATGGAAAACTTTTATCATCTTTGGGACTTATATTTTATTACCTTCAACTCTGTATGTGCTGTAACAAAGAACTCAGCTTGAACAGAAATTGTGAGAAATAAATAAATTTGATCTTCTGGTTTTAAGACTGGAAGTTAGTGTTAATGCTGAATTGGAGCAATATGTTTTCATGTGTATTTTCAGATATTTCTTTCCTTTTCCTATAGTTAAAGTGATTATTACCCAACATTGCAGATGGTAATGGCATCAAGCCTTAAAGTTGTCTCACACTTGTTTTATGTGGGTTTTTTTCTTTGTTCTATTCAGTTTTAACTTACATAAGAGCTATGCTGAATTTTATTAAATCTCTGACATCTTTGGCACATGATACTTCTGTTTCTTGCACAAAGGGTGTTACACATTATTTAGAAATAAACAATTTTTACATCTACAGGGGCAGCATCTGCCATGATTTGAGACTGGAGAAAACACCCAGGTCGTGACCTTACGCAAGAAACAGATAAATATTCCTCTTTCTCATTATATAGCCATAGCATTAATTATTACTATTTGTAATAATAGTAATACTTCACCATGTATAAAGAGGCTTTTCAGATGACTGAAATTACCTTTACTTGCACATGCAACATAGTGCTTTAGCAGAAAGGGGGAATTGAGGAAGCATGAATCCATGTTGCCCCAGTTTTACTGTTAGGATCAGGAGGCACAAATATGATGTATTAATTTAATTCCAAGTTTTCTTCCTAAGTGCGTATATCAGGACCACATCTTTACAGGAGACATTGCTTCCATGTCAAAGCAGCCAGAAACATCACAAATATCTAAGGTGGTTACTCAGAAGAGTAGGACAAAGAGCAAGTATGGATTTCTGAAACAGATTTTCATGTAGGCTAGCCGTTGTCTTGGGGCTGCCTGTATACTGTTTTGCTAAATTACCTTACCTATCTAAACTGCTTGGATTCCTAGCTTACCTCAAGGTCCTGTACACTGAATTTAATCAAGGCTCAGACAAAATTTAATTGGAGCCTTTGTTCCTCTGCTTACATCAAGAGAAGAAAGACATTTCTAATTCTGATCAGGTACTCTGGCAAGGCTCAACAATGATAATTCATATGCAATGTCATTGTCCCAGTTTGTGCCCGCAGCATGCCTGCCACCAATCCTGTTCAGTTTGCAAAAGGAAACCCACTCTGTGTGTCAGTAATGTTATAAATAATGCATCCACTTAGCCAACTACGTGCTGCTGCATTTCCCTGAAGCCCACAAATCTGAAAGCCCCAAAGAAACTGCACTTTGAGAGAAATGTTTAGATATAAATATTGTCCTTATTCTGAGGTCAGTCCTTTGCACTCTTCTGTCTTGTACAGCAGATGATGTAGAGAGGCAGCAGCATCCTTGCAGCATTGCACAGGATGAGAACAAATACTAAAATCTTGTGCTATGATTTCCAGCCGTGTGAGGAGGATGCAAGGTAAGGGCCGACAGGACAGGCTCCGATGCAGGGAAGGCGGAAAAAGGCAGTGGGAGGTATGCCTGTGTGTGGCAAAGGAGAGTCCAAGGCTTTTCCAGAAGCTATCAGGATCTTTCACTTCACCTTTTAATTTTTTTACAGTTCCACTTATTTAATGTCATATGAATGACACCAGTGCTGAACTGTGATGCAGCTTGCCAGCAGTGAGATGGAGGCCAGCACAATGTGGTCCTTTTCTTCCCAGCCTGCATTTGCCTTGATATAAGGAACAAAAACTGTGTTTCAAAAGAGAAATGGAATCAAATTAGAATCTCCATTAATTAGATTTCCTGCAGTAAAACAAGAAATAAATCAAACATGATCCTGGGAAAATGGTTTCTTGCAGTTGCAAGCTTGCATTTCCCCTGAAGAGATGCTTGTGCTTGCTTTGAGGGGGTAATGAAACTGTAAACGAAAAGTCATTCGAAAATTATAAATTAGGCTGTGATTATGCCAAGTGATATTAATTATGCTGATAGACTACATAGCAAGGAATTTTAACTGATTCAGTTCTGCCTTCTGACTTGCTCTGATAAGTAGCTATGTTTTGGGCTTGGTTTGTTAGTGAGCTTAAATAGCACATACTTTCTTACAATAGTAAGAAAGCACAAATTTGCCCTCTCAGTTCCATGTTAGGTTCTATGTGAACATCATCACAGAGAGGTCCATAGTTTAAACAAATTATATTGGTATCATTTGTACAAACAGATTTATTTTGGTGAGTTTTCCGTATCTATAGAGCAGATGGCTGAAAGGAAAAATCATGATGAGTTTTTTAACTAATGTGTCAAAGACACGGGGATTTCTGCTTTTCTGTATTGCTGCCTCCTCCTCACAAAGTTCATTTTAAACCAGACCACATTAAAACAAGACCCTGTTCTGCCTGGGCGTCTAGCTTGCTTTGCACTGCAGCAGCAGTACCTTTCAGCAGAACAGAAGTGCTGAGCCTCATTTTATTTCAGCATGTTTTTCTTAAGATCAGGGTGCTATGCAAAATAATGGTGGGCCTATCTAGTGAACGTAAGGTGAAGTGGAAATTAGTAGAGCATCACTGTGCAGATTTGTGTTCTTGACCTGTGGACTAGCAGAAAAAAGAATGCGACACAAAAATTATCAGCTCCTAAAATATCTCCTCTGCCTTACAGTGACAGCTTTTTGCCATTAGGTAATAAAAGTAAAAATAACGTATGAAGTTGTAGCTTCCCTGGGACTTCTATTCTGCAAGAACCACAGACCCAATCTATCTCACTTTCTAAAGGTGAGAATTAAAGACCACTGGACTGCTAGTGGCTGCCAATTCAAACGTACTTTATCAGTTCCAATAGGGTACAGTCAATGCACTCATGTCCCTTCCTTTCCTGCACTGAGAGCATGTCATGGCTTTCCATCGACACTTGAGTGCCAGTGCTGGGTGCACTTTTATATCGAATGTATCACCTCTTCTTTGGTTATATGCTGATTTATTTGCAGCACAGTAGCTTGCGTGACAGTTTTCCATTTTCAGTGATGGGATCGAGTACCCAGCTCAGGTTGAGAATGCATTCTGCTGTCAGTTGGAAGGGACTCTTTTTCTTATTCAGTAGAAATTCTGTCTGACAATTGTTTTCAAATTACTTAAACCCAAGGTGACAGAAAATTATCCTTTGGCCTTAGACAACATAAAACCCACACAACCATGGGACATAGGCCAGACACAAGTAATATCCCTGTGCAAGACTCACAAAGCGATTCACTGGAGAATGGTTGAGAGTTGAATATAGGAATATCAAAATACCATTTATTCAATAAGTGTCTATAGAAAATAGGAACAATAGTTACAATGAAACAGTTAATCTCTAAATTTAATCTATTTATATTCTATAAGCAATTCTTAAGCTTTCTTCAGAAGCAGTTTCTGGTTTTCAAAATAATAAGAAATTCAAGTAAGAATATTTATTGTGCTGTAGATGATTTCTGACATCCAAAGGTGCTGTTAATTTAAATTCTGCATTTATTCACTCTCAGATATTTTAAGCTAGACAGTTTTACTAACTTCCTGAGAATCAGTGCTTTACCATTTGAATTAATCTTTTCTATTTAGTATTTCCTAACAGTAGTGTAGCTTCCGTGTTCTTACCAACATGAAAAGAAAAAGCGGAACTCAGAGCAGAAGCAGAATTGTGCTTCATTTGGATTGCACTGAATTTCTTTTGATTTTAACATAAACTGTGAAGCCTCTGCTCTGTATTACTAGCCAAGCATGGATGCAAGGATTTTGGCTCAGGATGCACAAGGGTAGGTTGCAATTCCTAGTGAAGCATTAGCTCAGGTACATGTTTTTGCTGTTTTGGTGGACTTTACTACCTGTACAGGTTTTGTGAGAGAAGAGCCAGGCAGTGTTGCAGCCTTCTCAGCCTCTTCAGCATCAGGTTGCATTTTTGGTTTACATCAGAACGACAACTATCTGAATGGGGTCTGTTACACTTAATGAACTTGTGACGAGCACTACTCCCGTAATCCTGTTGTTGCAAAGTCTGCTACAACAGGCACATCAGACAGTACTGCACAAAGAAACACTTCTACCTTTCTCAAATGCTTTCTCTCTCATTTGGTGATGGTCACTCTACCACAGGCCACTGCCTGCCTGTTACCTGTATCTGGGATTGGACTGGCACGTGTATCTGCTCAGCAGGTTTTGGTGAGATTAAAGAACAGCTGCACAGAAGGCAGCCTTATGATCACAGTACGTATCATTGGAAAAGATTCACTGAGCATTAAATGCTGCCATATGAAAGCATAATGGGTGTTTGCAGTAGAGGTCAGGTAAGACTGATAACCAACGGCAAAAGGACGTATGTTTGGAGTGCAGGCTAACCCCATAGAGCATATTTTGCGAAGAGATGAGCTTGTCACTGTAACTGTGGTCTGCTTTAAGGTAGTAATGAATACATTGTATATGACTTTTCTTTTGAAGCTATTGAAAATCTTAGGTCCTTTTAGACCTTAGTAATTGATACCAGTATAGGATGCTTTTTGTTACTCCATTACTCTACCCTGATATGATTCTGGTTTTGCTGTCATTCATTTGGAAATTAAAAAAATCACAGGCTTGAAAGCAAAATGAATACATTTTCAATCACCGGAAAATGGCAGATGCACAAGAAACTTAGTGAATTTAGCGTGCAATAGACCACTTGTAGTTAATTTTGAGTTTCTGTAGCACAGGCGATGGATGCCCAGCACCTGCTGGTGGCCAGAGCTTTTGGGCAAATGGTAGTTTATGCCCAAGGAGAGCTGCCTGCCATTTTCAGAATCAGGCTTGACTGTGAGCAATCACTAAAAACTTATGATTTGAAAGAACCTGAGGAGTTTTCTAAGCCTCCTGCTATGTATGCTGCAATTCAGATACTGCAGGCTATGAACCAGATTGTGCCACCCTTATGTAGGTCAAACAGCACCTTGCCTACACAGTGGGATTGTCTCTTAGAGTGGTAAGTTTCAAAAGCACTGTCTCGTCTGCACAGTGCAGGATAAGGACACATCGTACACCCTGTCTAACCCATGACCCAAATGTATTTAAAAGGTGTTGCTTCTTGCTAGGAAGCGTAGAGCACTATCGGTCCAGAACTTGTATTGTTGAGGTTCTTTTCATATGTTTTTTTCATTTAATATATGATGCCTACAAATGTACAAGGGAAAAGAATAAGCAAAATTTTCTGAAATCCTACTCTTTGTCCGGCCTAGTAAGGAATCCCTCCTTTGTCATAAAAATCACTATCTTTTTTAGCTAGGCCGTATTTATTACTTTCTGTAGCTTAACTGACTTCTGCAGTCAGAGCATTATTTTTGCAGTGGGTTTAAGCCACCATTTCTTGAGTCTTGTGTAGTCATTCACTTCTCTGGTGCTTTAAGAGAACCCATACTGACGAGAAAGACAAACAGTGACTTGGTAGCCTTTAAGAGTTGCTCTGAATGAATGTAAATAGCATGGGAAGAACAAGGAAAACCAGCTTCCACATTTTTTATTCCTTGAGGACTCATGGTGGTTCTTAACAAAAGGAAAAGAAACCTGCTCATGACAGGACACAAAATTCTCTAACCAGAAAAGCATTCCCGTCCCCAGCCCCCAGCCCATGGCCTGAAAACGTCACTCACAACCAGCATTGCAACTTTAACATCCAAACATTTCAGTTCCATTTAAAAGTAATCAAATTTGTGACTCTCTATTTTCATTTCAGATTTATCTTCCTTAGTTTTATTAAGGTTTTGATTTCTTGACATCTTCACTTTAATTTTTCAGTGATGTTTTCATTAGTGTCTGAGTTGCTTCTAAAACTCAGGATGAAGAAATACTTCCCTTGCCTTAAGAGCCCTTACCCTGAAAGATCTTCCCTTAACAGATACCTCAGATGATGCTTAGCTGCAGATTTCAGGCACTACAGCCAGGGAGCAACACTCATGTTTTGATTCTTTCAGTATAAATGTGGGTTTTTTTACTTCTCCTCTGAGACTAAAAAAAAAAAAAAAAGTGTGTAATAACAGCAGCTCTCATACCAAAGATAAAGTCTTTGCCCTTATCTCAATGACATACCACTTCATACTGAATCTGTTGCTAGCACACCCTTGCTGCCCCTTCTCCACCGTGCATCTAGGATGATAGGCTTTGTGATTACCTGGAAAAAGAGCAGTCTATTCTCACCTCAGAGAATGGGAATAAAAATAGGCTCAGTGTGGAAGATGCTTCTGAAACAATATATTTTTGGTCTCCCTATTGGGCCTGTTCTATAAGAAAGGAGATGGCTGGGGGTTTACTGCACACACATGTGCACTCTGTATTGTTTTAATTTCAAGGTCATGTAATACACGTAAACCAAGATGGTCATGAGGTGACCAACTAGTTTCCTGAGAAAATAAGGTCTGCATGATAAGCATTGGAATTGCTGTCTGCCCTTGTCCAAAAACTTTTAATCTATTTTTCAGGTTCAGTCAAATTTGAAGTACATAAAAGCTTAATGAAAACAGGCAGCTGGGTAAAGAGGTTAACTGTGTTTTCCCAGAGCGGGAAAGGAAGAGCCCAGTCTGTATCGTGTACCAGGGAATCCACCTGGGGGAGAGCTCTTATCATGGCTTCAGAAGCAGAAAAAGCTTTGATCAGTGCTTGCTGCCTGAGAAGCCAACTGCAAGACACAATGCAGGGTTCATCACTGTGCTGTAAATACATCTTTTGAAATGGCTTCATTCCAGTCTGCAATTTGAATGTAACCTCGGCCAGGGCACTACCTTGGCTCCTGCAGACACCCATTCCCAAAGGAGGGTCAAGATCCTGTGCAGAACAGGCTGGTCCCCGTGTGCTTCTGTTCATGGGAGAGGCTGTCGGAAAGGCACGGCCAGTGCTTTGTTTTACAGTCAGGCTAGCTGGTGATCTGTAAAAACTGCTCTTAAAAAAAACCATTAGTGCCCCCAGCTTCCTCCCACTCTCTGTATATGAGGAAGCACTTAGGCAGAAGGGCAACCCCTGAATTCACAGGGAGATGACACACTTCAAGCACTCTTGCTCTGAGGAGAGCTGCTCACACAGACGCAATCCTGGCAGCTTTTGGCATGCTATCAGGACACTATTTTATCTCCACTTTTAATGGAAAGGATAAAGTGGAATAGTAATAATGGGACTGATAAATGAAAGGAAAACTGTAACCACATAATTATGTCAGAATCAACTAACAGCCATGGAAAGAGGATGAACCCGCATTATGCAGATAGATATAACAGAATACTATTAGTAAGTCCTTTGCTATGGCATGCCTGGCAATTAAGAGAGCAGTATTGGCAGCACACAGTGAAAACAGTGATAATGTATAGTTAAGAATGTTTGGAGACAAACACTGCATAGAGTGCAGGGACAGCCTAGAACTGAATACAGGAGTGTCCTCAAAGATACCAGCATATTCCAAATAGATTGTTTGACTAGGATGTTGGCCATAGTTTGGAGTCATTCATTTTTATCATCAAAATTAATTTACTGGCTTATCCATAAATGAAAGGCTGCAGTGCAGCAAGTAGTCTGTATTTTTCCAAGTATCCACAAATTTCAGGTTATGCAAGCTAATGGAGGAATTCCATACTTTTTTTCTGAATTATGCTTGCAGAAATATTCTGATTTAGACAGTAAGAGTATTAGGTAATGTACCTAATAGTTTCCACTACGCAGTAAACATCTGGGAGTGAGATCACTCAGTGTTGTGTATTCTTATATATGGTATATATGGTACCTAATACGTGGTATTTCCAGGTGGGCGACCTGAAGAAGAGGTAACCCATCAAGTTTCTTTCTCACTGAAGTATTGGGATTTGTTGTTTCCTCTCACCCACCATAGAAAGAGAGTGAAGGTTCAATTCTGTCCTTCGCTCTGCCCACTCTTGCAGAGCAGTTCTCATCTGCAGTCAGGGAGAATTGCACAGGAATAAGCTCAGAGATAACACTAGTGGGGTTGAGTTTGCACAGACTTTACAGAAAGATATGCTCCACCAGAAACTAATCCATGTGACTGCGGAGATCTCATCTAAGGGAATATAACCAGTCAGGACTTTTGTGGTGTCAAAGGATGAACGTGCCGGAGAGTTTGTACTCCCCTTACTTTTCTCAACGTGCCAGGCAGACTTCTGAGACATGCTACAAAGAGAGCCTGCTTGCAGGAAACCAGCACAGAACCTTTACATAGTTATCCCACATACTGTTTTCCACCAGATGCATGCAGATTTTCTTCTCACTTTATTTTTGGACATGGCAGAACTAGTGTTAAATGCAGATAACAAGAGGTCAGTAGCATCTGTGCCCACAGCAGTGCCTTCCTGAGCTACTATAAAGCAAAGGAAGGGAGAGCATGTGTGTGGTTACACCATGATTACAGAAACCAGACAGTATGTTTATAAATTAAATTCTGTCAACAACTTAAGTACTAGGGATGTGCAACTAATGAAATCTTTGCCAGCACAAGATTTATGACGACCAGGACACATGCCTTTACTTAAATGGAGAATTGAGACTTTGTCCATAGAAGGCTAAAGCATTTAATTGTACTATGTCTGTATTTACTTGGGCTGTTTTTCCTCATACTTTATATGTGAGAATGTTGATGGTTACAGAGTACTTTTCATGAGAGAAGAATATTATTATCTCCATTTTCACATGTGAAGAGACTGACACCCAGAAATTTGGAGTACCCTAGGTGAGATAGCAATTCCATTCCATCGAAATGAGGGAGTTAAGAACCTTTTTGTGTCCTAATTGGTGTACCATTAGTGTACCCTAACTGGGTACACTATTTACTGGATCATGCTATATTTAATAGCACAGTAATTTAGCAACTGATAGTATTAAACACCTGTTTTTTCATCCTTTTATTTGAAGCTGGAGGATCATACTCCTCCACCACGAGAGAAATAACACATGGACTTAACATTGTGTTTTATTCTGTCAGGACATGCAGCTCTCACATACACTGAATGTTACAGTTTTTGCCCACTCTTGACTTTGAAGATTTAGCTTATGTGTTTGCCTTTAAAAGACTGTCATTAGGAATATTCTTGTAGTTGACAGTACTGCTGCTGAGCTCAAGGCTCAGCACTTCTGGAAGGTACCTCTCAGATACTCTTATGTTTCTGCTGCCTAATTCCACAGATCCATCAGCCAAAACTTCACTAACAATATGAACTTTCAATTTCACAGATGAAGGAACTTGGCGTCATTGTATACAACTGTAGCTGTCTGGTCCTGGATTTACAAAGGATATTTGCCCTGTACAGCTCATTAAGATACAAGAATAAAATACCACCAAGTTGGTCTAAGAGACTATATGGAGTCTATGATACTCAAAATAAACTGACACTGCAGCTGAATGAGACAAAATCAGAAGCTTTTGTGTCGGTAAGTTCTGAAGTCAGCTGCAGAGAGTGGAAGGGAAGAAAATTATTTAATCCACCAGATGTTTGTAAGGCCTAGAAATATAACATAACTTATTCTCCTAATATTGTCCTTTATGAAGAACAGAGTAGTGAGACCAAGTTAGGTAGGTGTTAGTAGCATCTACAAAAGTGTTACCAAATGTCTTTTCACTGTTAAATGATCACAGTTCCCTACAGGAAGTCCATCATAACGGTGTGTTCTGTAGCATCTATCAGGGAGAAATTACCATGGAAAGTAATTTCCATAAAAGGGAACGTTTATGGTGTATACTGAGCCTATACTTCACTGTTTCTCTAAATTGGCCCTACCTGAAGAAGATGCACGTTACTGCTATGTCCTTAACCAAAAACAGGTACTGAAATTGAGATTTATGCGAGTGACTGCAAGGTCAGCTATAGAGAGAAGACCACTACAACTGTCACCTACATAAGACAGAATTTGTTTGATAGTCTCATAATGCTGGAAAACCAAATCATTCTGTTGTCTGGGAAAAGTTATTCCAGTAGGTATACTTTTGTGGGGAAGTCTGTAACTGAAAGGTTTTTAAGAAGTTATTTGCCTTTTCTTGTGGTGCAGAACAGACAAATCACAATAATTTTTTTATTAGTATTCTGTGGCACTGTTCACACAAGCAATCTGTCAGGCCTGAAGATGCTGCAGGATTTCATCTGAGCACTGTTCTTTTTCCCTGTAATCTTTACCACTTTTCCTCTTGCATGCAAAAAATGATAGGGGGGCCCTTCAAATTAGGTTATTTATTTGCACTAGTAGATAGAAGGTGAATGACTTGGGAGTAAATGATCTGCTAATCAGACATCTAAAATTATACTGAATAAGCTTGATATCTATGTAATTTATAAGGATTAGTTATCTTCACCCTGTTCCATTGAAAGCATTCATACTTCTGGAGAACATTACCTACTTTAGCTTTATTTTTAAATTACATTTTAAATCTTCTAAAATTCAGGCAACAATCCTCATGGAAGCACTGTCTGTGTATGTATTTTTACTGGGAAGAAATGGAGCACTCCTCCATCTCAGCAGTGATGTAGCAAAACCATAAAAAAGTACACAGAGTGATAGCGATGATGAAAGATGTGAAGTATCTTGCATTTTGGAGGAAATTACATGAGTAAACCCAGGAATATAATGAAGTTGGCAAAAGTTTTTTACTGCTGTATATAAAACAAGCAAGGGGCAAACCCCCATCACTTTATAGCCAGTTCTATCTAAACAAAGACACATAGCACACTATTAAATTGTACAGTCAGTGGGAGCACAGGATGTTGGTGCAGATGAGTGGTTATATAGGGCAGGGTTTATCTTCACCTGCTGGGAGCCAGGCAACATTCAGCTGTCCAGGATTTTTCACACTCCTACTATCAGTTATGAGACAGAGCTGGTTTAGAGTGAAAATGTAGAAGTGTTGAAGACAGCCAGAATTAATAGGCATCTGAAAAGACACATGCCATTGATTCTGGAGTCTTAAGGACTACCTTAAATTAGGGACTGATTTCCAGGCAGTTAGCTAAGGAGCTGTGAAATGAACACCTGCTCTCTTCTTAGCAATCCGTAAGAAATGGAGAAACTCTGCTGAAAGTCAGTCCCGGAGGGGCACACAGTAAGGAAAGCTGGGTACAGCCAACTTAAGGAATCTGGGGTCCTAGACAAAGACAGTTGGAGAGAGGCTCTACAAAAACTGCTCTTCTACAGTTGTAGAATCTTTACTTCCTCCATGTATTTTGTATTTTCCTTTTGTGTGGGCAACAAAAGCCTCTTCTCAAAATTCCACTTCAGAAAACCAGTACTCAGAAGCTCAGATCAGTGAAGACCAACCTCAAGAGATTCCTGAATTTGTAGCCGCAGCCAGTTGGGCTGGTTCTTCCTTCCTTGGAAACAGGCTCTTCAATAAATTCCTCATCTACTAGCAAGTTCTCAATGTTTGCTAGCCTGCTTCTCTGAAAGGCAGTCCTGGAGTTGCACTGGACTGGTTCAGCGGAGCAAGTGTTAACTGCCAGCTGTTCCTGAACTAAGGAGAACAACAAGGTCTCCACGAGCCAGGCAATTCACTTCCTGCCATCCTGCCCGTGCCTGCCCAGAGCTGCACTACTCGCTCCCCCAACCGCACATTGCCTCCCTTTCAGTCTGGCCCCTGAGCAGGGGGCATGGCAAGGTACTGTTACCCAGTGAGAACAACAACCTGCTCTGGCACGTGAAGAGAAGTATCAAATGGGTATTTGATCAGAACAGCAAGTACTATAGAACTGCTATGGAAAAAAAGTACTAAAATATTCAATGACCACAGGGGGGGTTGGCTGTGCCACAGGGTAACAAGTGGAACACTCAAACACAAGTGTTATAGTGAGAGCTTTAACAGAAGTTTTTCTTCAAATCATCTTCTAAAGGCCTTTCACTTTCTAGTCTTTATATTGAATGCATCTGAAAAAGACAAACCATAAGAATTCCTTTCTTTAGCTGTTCTGTAATTTAAAACTTGTATTCAACAGTAAGAGTGTAAGAACTAAATCGCCACACAATAGCCTAGAAGTTTCAGGTAATAGACATAAACTATATTTAACAAAATCAGTGTACACTTTGTCTTAAGTTGCAACTCATTCTTTGAAAACATACTTCACTTTCAATATTTGTGCTGTCTAAAACAAGAAGCACAACACGCAGTCAGTGATTCTTTTTGTTATACTCAGGAATCGTGGCTTAGTGTTGCTTGGCAACACAGACATCTCCCAGACTGGCTGATAAAACGTAAGAGGTTTTGGTTGTTTTTATTAGTGTTCAGGAATGGATCTGGAATGTTGGTCTTGAAATCTTGCTACAGTTAATTTTCTAGTATTTTCTGAACTTAGCTGTAGTAAGTCCTTAAGATTAGGAAACCACTGTGATTGATAGACATTGTATTGAAAGACAGACAGGCAGATCAGAACCCCAGGATCTAAAGCAAACACACTGATCTAGGTGTCAGCTACAACCCAAGCAGGTAACAAAGGTGAGGTGATACAGCCACAGGAAGGCAGTGGTCTGGCAGATCCAGCTCTCAAGGAAAGGACAAGTGGCACCTGCTGTAGCTCGGTAAGGTGCCTTTAACAACCTCTGCTCCCAGGAACTGTGTTGCTGCCTGCGAGCACCTTGGCAGGGAGGTCCACTTCCCTCTCTCCGCTCAGGCAGAAGAGCAGGAAGTCCTGGGCCTCTCTGCTGCAGATGGGCGATTC
>NW_009934952.1:106125-124812 GCF_000696875.1 Nestor notabilis
TGTCTGACACATTCGACAGCCCTAAACACAAGGCAGAAAAGCTGAAAGCTGGGTTTACCACTTACCAGTGTTAATTTATACCTGAAGATAGGTCTTAAAGATCGGTTTCTTGCAAAACTGCAGCATCTCCCAGCAACAGTGACTGAGTGCAGAACTTTAAGCAGAACTGACATCATAAGACGTAATCTCCGGTCCCAAGTGATGGATCAGGCTTGTGCGGCAATCACACAGATACTGCTAATAGTAACCAGTCCTGGGAGGCTCTGGAACAAAATTCTCTGAAATAAATATAACTTGAAGGAGAGTTTGCTTGATGACAGTTTGATGACAAGTTTGTGTCTTCCACATTTTACCCACAGTTACATCTAAATGGTGAGGCTTTCAGGGGGAAGTTAATCAAATACCTCTCCTTTGTACCTTTGAGTATTCTAGCAAGACAGTTGAAGGTATCAGTTAATATTCTCTACTAAAATAAATTATGCTACTTGCTATCTCAAGAAGAATGAGAGGAAGAGAAAATAAATCATGTATTTTAAATGCCATATTTGAATGTTTTCTTTCACAGAATTCACCTAAACTCTTCTGCCCAAAGGACAGAGTCCTGGATATTGAAGCTATATACAGTGTTATTGATGATGCAAAACAGTTTATATACATAGCTGTCATGGACTACTTGCCAATCGTCATTGACACCAACGCTAAACGGTGAGTGTCCATGTCCAGGACTAGCACGTTCTCATAATGCCAATAAGGTCTGCTGGACAAAGTGAACCCACAGGAGATTAGTAACTACTGTGGACCAATTTCTTGGGGCCCAATTCTGCTCTTATTGAAATCAGTGAGAGTTCTGCCATTGACTTAAATGGGAGCAGAATTGGGACCTAAGAAGACATTTCCAGTTCTGGGTCCTAAGCTTTGGATGTGCCTATTGAAGGAGATCAGAAATTGTCTAGTTTGACCATCTGGAAGTGAGTGGGACCCAGGAATACAAGAATCTGCTTGTACACAAATCCTATTTCTTAAACTATTATATTCACTATCTTGATACCACAGATGCTGGCATTTTATGAGTATCATACAGATATTCAATGAGAGAACGAGTGTGTGTTTTTGTGTGTTAAAAGAGAAGTAACGAGAGTTCTTGTATACGACATGGGAGATGCCATTATTTCATTGAAAAAGGCATATAAATTCCAAATTCAGCATAGATTACATTTGAATTATATGACATTTTGGTTGACTGAGAGTTGCTAAAAACAAAACCAAGTAATTTTTAAAGATCCTGTTTGTATAGACCATAAAAAAGTACTCATGGCCCAAAACTGGTGCCACAGTGTAATGAACCGTGCAACTCAGAAGGCGAGTATCTAGTGGTCCCTCTGACACTCAGTAACACAACAAATTGAGCATCTACCAAAGCTTACCATTCTATCCCTGCACTTCGTCTGCATAGAGTTAAGTGGAACTAAACATCTGGTTATGTGCTTTTTTCTAGTTTTACATAATTAAAGATGTTTAATTCAAATTTGTCAAAAAAAAAAACCCTGATTTTCTCAGTAAACTTTTTGCACAGCCTCTCTCACAGTGAACCATGAGTAGAGCTGTAGGAACTCCAGGTTCACAGTGTGCATCCATCCCTCACATTTCTCCTTTATCCTGGAAAGGATCTTAGTAGAACTGCTACAGGATTGCAGTTAATGTTATCTATCTTCTACACTCCTCCTCCATTCTGATGACTGAAAAATTCAGAAATCTACTGGATTAGGGAGATCCAGGGAAGCCACCTGTGTGAATTCCTCAACATTTTCCCTAAAAAATTCCCTACAGCATGGCTTTGTGTTAGAGCCACTGCCACAGCTTCTCTACCTTGTCAGCTCCCAGTTCTCACTTGTAAGTTATTTTTTGGCATTGTGGAGCTCAGATTTCATTAGGCTGAATGCCTTGATGCTGCTGGAATAAAGAAAACATGTGTTTTCTTTTGTCTAATTCTGCCTGTCCTGACCTGCTCCCACCAAAGGTCAAGAACCCAAAGCTAACTAGTGATTGTGAGAAGAGCACCATGGATGCCACCATCCCATTCGTAGCAGAATTTCTGCAGTCCTCATAAGGAAAAAAGGTAGCATCCTCCTTAAATGACCCATCTTCATCTCTGCTGAAGGATGCCAGCACCCTGCATAGCAGCAGCTCTCCTTTTCCCAAGCAAGAAGTTACAGAAAGCATTTTAGTCCCCAGCCTGTATGGTCCCAGTACAGAGGAAGAAAAGGTAGTCAGGGAGGGAACAGTGTTGCTGTTTCCTTACTTGTGCAACCAACAGTAAACCCTTCTTGTCCCTCTGCCTGGCCTAGTTAAGCAGCACCCTCTAGCTGTAACTCGTCCTGAGATTCTCTGGCACCTCAAGAGCTCCACTGCTCTCACAGTGACAGAGAAGTAACAGTAACCTTCCTGGCTACAGGAAGTCAATGTACCTGCATTTTGTGCAAGTGTTCTGGCAGCTTTCCGTGCCCCTGCACACATGGAAGATGTGCTCAACCCCACCGTCCCCACAGTGACAGTTTTGGTGCAGGGCAGAATGACACAAAAAGGGGATGCTGGCAAATCTGTTTAGTGAGAATCCCTTTAAATGAGAACTGTATTCCTCCAACAAACAGAAAATGAAATTCACATGTGTTTTATTTTCTCTATGATGTCTAGACTTGGCTGTGTAGAAATCTAAGAAATTTTTAAGTTCTCTGGATATACTGTATTCTTTCTCCACAGGTACTGGCCATATTTAGATGGGAAGATAAGAGAAGCCTTAGTATTACGAAGTATTAAAGTACGACTTCTCATAAGTTTCTCAAGAGACACAGATCCCCTTACTTTTAACTTTGTTTCATCTCTAAAAGCTATTTGCACTGAAGTTCCAAGCTGTAGTTTGAAAGTTGTAAGTATAATCCATATTGCTTTGTAATATATTTCCCAAACCCTGCCCTCCAAAAACCAAGAAAACTTCACAACTGGGAGGTGTTTTCTGTTGATATTAAAGCATTTAAATGGCATTAAATAACAGGAAATGTAACATGATGAACAGAATTTATTCCTAGTAGTAATAGCTATAGAAATTAAAACAAAACAACAGAATTATGCCAAAAGGCAATCCATGCAGTGGACAGCCTGTGTAAAACACTACATCTGGTCTTTTACTGCAAAGCTAACAGAGTGAACCATGGTCATGTCTTGTTTATACTGGCTGATAAATGTGACTGCACAAAAACCTGTTTTAGTTGGGATTCACGTAACCTTATTGTTCAGCTGTGTAAGCATCTACTTTGGTCAAGTACAAAGTACAAGAAAAAATAATGAAGATTTTACATTAAATTCAGGCTACAGATCAGAATTGTGAAGACTAGAACCACCATTATGTGACTACTTTAGACATGCAATACAGGGAAATGAGAAATACCATATCTGTTACATTTGTGTTAGAGAAAAGAGTGTCTGGTAAGTACCACTTTAAACTTGATACAGTTCAGTTTTATGGAATTGAGGCACACTGGCCATCAGCCATCTTGGATCAATTCATCATGGATCAATTCCTTTCTGGGTGTTTTGGGGTTTTGGTTTTCTGTTGTTGGTTTTTGTTTGGTTTTTTGGTTTTTTGGGGTTTTTTTTAATAACTGTGTTAATCTGCTGAATTATTTGACTTCTTAAATTGACAATCGACTAAATCACTTTGACATTTTAAAATCTACAATTGCAAACCCCAAGTACTATTAGTGTTATACACACAAAGTTATACTTATGCATGTCTAGAAATAGGGATTTTTGTTACAACGTACACTGTATTACAACTTCCCTAGGTAAGAAGCAGCATAATGTGTGCTTTTAAGTAAAAAAGCCCATACATGGCTGACACTGCTTAAGCCACTTAAATTTTGAGTATTTTCCAGCTTGTTCTGTATTTATCATCAAAATTCTATTTATGTATTCAAACTTATTTTTTATTTAAGTGGCACCGAATGCTCTACATACTCATATCCATTTCCATCTATTTACAGCAGGTAGAATCTTTAGTACAGAATTTATCTCATCAAGAACTAAATCCTAAAAGGGAAAAAAAAATAAATCTAGACATCTCTTTAGGTAGATATTCTGTCTGCAGGTAGAAAATACAAATACCACTTCCAGTAAAAAAATGAGACTGCTCCAGATTTAAATAGCTGTAAAGGTACAACGCACCTCAGTGATCTCTGTGCTGTGCATCACGTGTTCCACACACTGGGTAAGTCACTGCCTTAAATAAGCCTTGGCACGAGTAATAGCCCAATGCTCAGAGTTTAATGATATCTGCTTGATTTTGGCTGAAACTGTGCACAGGCTCTGTCATGACAGTCCTTTACCTCACAAAACATGCAAGATGAGCACTAGTTTTTAAAAACTCCATTTCTTTTGCATCTTGACATCTGTTCTACCTAGGGTCAAAGTAAAACAAAACTAGGGTGCAGGGGAATAGGATAACAAGGTGAAAACTCAAATCTTTTAAATTATTGGAAAATTCCACTTTTCCTTTTTGGTTCACCTTTGAGTATGAGCAAACAAAGTCAAACTAAACTCTGTACAGAAAATACCATCATGCAGACATGTGTTGTATGTGTTTATACTCCAGAACACTGAAATATTAAGAGAACTGTAAGTTATAAATTCAAGCAAAGTTTTATGAATTAACTATGAAACCTTTTCTCCTAAGCAATAGTTTAATTTTAAAGCTCTAAACTCCTAAAGTAAGAATGGAAAAGATTAATGAAATGTTAGCAGAAGGTGGTGTATTATTAACGCAGTACTTCTGCTGAAGGCGCATGTTGGAGAATGTTAGGCTGTGCTACTTAATGCCAGTGCTGGTTCACTTGCTTATCTAAAGTACATGTGCGTATCATCTTTGCGAGGGCAGATGGGTTTCCCTACTAGTACGTGTACTGTCAAGCACTAAATAGCTTCTCTGCTGTTGCCGGAGAGCATGTGACGTTTTCAGTCCTTCTCTTTTCTTCCTGGATCTGAAATTTTCTCTCTTACAAGGTCATAATACAAACAGAACACTAACGTATGATTTTTCCATTCAGCACATCTGCTGAATCTATTTCAATTTGACGACTAAGCTTACATGATTATTGTGCTTGACTATTTTTACATGAAGGTATGTAAATTTTTGCTAATTTTCCTAACACTGGGAAGATGACAACTTATTATGTTTTGTTTTCTAGCATTGAATACTTTACCCATGTGCATATTTTACACTATTCCTTGCAATATTAGTATGTTCCTCATCCCTGTGTGACTCCTGGATGGATGCCCTAGCTGTCCATCAAGGGGATACACCCTAAGTGACCATCAACTGTGCATCTGTGTCTACAGATCCTATGCACACCTGTATCTGTTCCCATTTTGTTGCGCCAGGAAAACATGACCATTTTCTTCTGGCTTTATCAAAAAATTCACAACTCTCTCAGAAAGCTATAGCTCCATCTCTGGCTTGCCAAGTGCCTCTACTTTCTGTGCTGGGCACATGTTTGCAGTGCAGTTCCTCAAGCACACAGTCTTGATGTTGTCCAAGAACTAACCCTTAATATCTAGTAAACTTTCCTTTACAGCTGTTAAGATGGTTTGTTCTAATTCTTTTAAAAAGCATGATGCTGTAATTGTAGTGACGTTAAAAATCTTTAATTAACAATACACTTTCTCCATGCAGCTTAGTTAGATGTGAATTGGGTTAGATACTAGGAAGAAGTGCTTTACTAAAAGGGTAAGACACTGGAACAAGTTGCCCAGAGAAGCTGTGGCTGCCCCCTCCCTGGAAGTATTCAAGGCCAGGTTGGATGAAGCGTTGAGCAGCCTGGTCTAGGAGAAGGTGTCCCTGCTCATGGCAGAGGGGTTGAAACTAGATATCTTTAAGGTCCCTTCCAATCCAAACCATTCTGTGGTTCTATGAAAAATCTCACTTACAGGACAGATAACAGTTTTACATAGAATAATCTTTTTCAGTGACCTTTATGAAGCAATCACTCAAACAGTTCAGGTTGTTTGGCTTGTTTTTGAATTCAAAAAAACTGTATCTGGAATTCTGCTGTTATCTGAACTCCTGACAAACATTAAGCTGTGCAAGATAACAAGTAAGTAAGCATGCAGTGACATACAAAATCCAGAGACTGTTTATGGAAACAACTTTTTGATAGTTATTCATCATAAATCTGCACCATAGTATCATGCAATATCAGGGCCCTGAAAAAACCACAAGCTCTTGGAGTTTTAATCAAGCTGATGATGTAGTCAACCGCAGAGACCACTACATTACAATAATGAATTTAGTATTTTACAGTTGGGTTTTCAAAGTAGTAATATTATTCTGCAAGACATCTCTATAACCTAAAAAGATTTGTTCCAGGTTTGTATTAAAAAAAAAGCCTGAGTTCAAGAGATGAATTTTGCATTACAGAAAACAGACCCCCAAGAATGATCATGGAGTCCTGGGGTGGCGTTCCTCTAATACAATTTTTTGATGTCTTAAGTAGGTGTAGTGTATAGCCCATTACTTTTTACCAGTGATATGCTGTGAATTAGGATTGTTCCGAGCATCTACACCATCACCTCAACCACAGTTTCCCAGTCATGCGTTAAATATTTAATTTTCTTTCAACATGTTACTCTCTGCTTCTGGTTTTAGAATCTCTGTCTAGGTATTGCTTTCCTTGATAAAATAAACAATACTTATATTTGTACTAGAAAATCACATTTTTGTCTGGCACTCATGCAGACAGGGTGTAGATATAGCTCCAAAATAAAATAAAAAAAAAAACAACAAACAAAAACACCCTAAAAAATTTAAAAAATCTTACTAGGTTTCCTGTTGGAAACTGCAATATGAAGGTATTAATTCAGCTGTTGGTGTGCCTGCCAATCTGGATCCTGAAGCAGACTTCAAACCCCAGTCTCCCTCAATGATCGAGGAAATGAGCTAAAGAAAAGTTCCTGGCTCTTACCATGCAGAACATGAAGATGGGGTTTTTGTTCATTCAACAGCCTTTACTACCTGGCACTGTATTGCTTTTAGCATGCAAGAACCATGCCCTTTGTATAGCTCTGAATACCAAGGCATAACAAGTATTATAAACTATGAGAACTTACTCAGCAATACAATGTGTAGTGTTTTATTAAAATTAATGCTTGGCTATAAAAACTCAAGCTGTTCTGTAGCACTAACTCATTTTCAATAAAGAGTAGAGAACAGACCATATTTTTTCTGTCCATTATAGAACAGTTCGTATTAACCTGCAGTCTACTCTATTTTATGGCAGAAATTCTTCGACCTTGAGGAAGAGAATGCGTGCTTTCTTAAAGAACAGAAGAACACTTCCCTTCCCAAATTAAATCGTAACAAATATATGGTGACTGAGGGAGCTGCATACATTGGTAAGTAACCACACCTCAAGAAATCCTAGTTTGTACCCAAAAGCCTGAAGTAACACCCATTTGTAAGTGAAGAATCTACAGCTGATATGCCTAAGTAATAGTTAATTTTCCTTGCTAACCTGGATGGAAACTGAGCTTTCAGCTTCTTCTCATTTAAAAACTTCTCCTCCTTCCCCCAGGAATGAGTTTCTCAAAAGTAATGGTCTGCTTGCAGTGTTTAAAAAGAGACTGAGAACACAAATACAGCACACTTTATCAAATATGAATAGATGGGCTTATTAACATATTCTCTGGTTTCTACAGTCCAATGAAGATGGGACTGTTCTCCACTTTCCATGTTATTACTAAAGCTATAGTCAATCCTGGTAAATACTGTTGTACAGATGCCTTTTATTCTCACCTTCTGAAGTATTATTCCATTTACTGCCATGACATTCCAGACACCCTCCTAACATTAGGTACAGATCTAAATGGTAATTGGGGTTAAAGGTGTATTTAAGTAAGGTCTCTAGCAGAAGTTCATTATCCATCAAATGCTTACTGAATGCAGGCCAAAAACTTCCTTTAAAAAAAAAAAATCTGACTGCTTGAGCTGTGTGTGAGCTGCAGGATCAGAAAACTCCTACTGAACTAAAAGGTAACTCATGGGATTTTATAAAGCCAAGAGAGAAAACATGCATTCTAATATGCTGCAGCTTGATGCTTTACTAGCTTACTTCCTCACTCTCACTGCGAAGAGCTTAAAGCCAGCGATTGCAGAGGCAGAGGGAATGCTAAGGCTGCAACACAGAAGCATGCCCATACACACAGAGATGCAGAATCCCAAGTTGTGCAGAGATACAACCAAGAGCTACTCTGAAAAGCTCACCTTGCTGGGCTTTAAGCATACCCACCCACCTGTCCCCCTCTCAACCTCTCCAAATCTTACTTTTCACTTCCAATAGTGCAGCTTATTCCTCATCTCCCAACTGTTTATAAGCTCCACCCCCCCCAATAATTTTTTTCACTCTAAATTCCAATAGCCAGATCAAATTTCAATAACTTATAACCTGTCTACACAGCATGGATTCTTAGCTGAGTTGTTTTTTTTCTTTCCCAATGTCCTTACATCCTTACATATAAAGAAATGAAAGAAGTACATTATCAAAGCTGTGTGCAATACAAATACGTGCTTAAGGACCTGATATACCTTTTACCTGCAAGCATAGGAAGAAATGTCCCTTATGATGAGGCTTCAAGTTACCATTCTTGACAACTTTAGAACTCTTAACATTTCCTGAATACTTAAATAAAAGGAATAAATTTCTCAGATATCTTCATGTTCATGTATGTTCAGATGTTGTTTTAAATCTGACCTCTAGTAACAGCATTTTTTTCTTCAAAATACTGCATGTGTTGTAAATGTACAACTTAAATAGTTCTAGTTCTAGTGAAATAAAAAGAAATAACTGAAACACTTGGTTCACCTGTTCTCGATTAATCCAATTACCCTCTTTGCCTTGTGATCATCAGGCTCTGGAATGCTCATTCGCTACCTTAGATATCAACAAAGGCAGTAATAACTGGCATAAAGCAGTAAAACCTGCTTTTCTTTCCTGAAATAGTATCTATCAGTGGGTGACTTGTAAAAGATCTATTGGTTTGGTTCAGCATTACCATCTACTTTAAACTGTTTATACAGGAAAAAAAATACACTTCATTCTTGGCACTGAAAAGGCTGATAAGGAAAGTAGATGGTGTAATAATACAATATATGCAAAAGGAAGAGCAAGTTAGTTAGTTCTGAATAAATAAAAGAACCTGTTTTCACTTATGAAGGATTAGAGCTGTTAAACTTCCAGAAACACTCTGCACTGCACACTGGTATGTAATGGAGTTTTTTCTTTCCCGCAAGTACAGAAAACTTACTTCTGCCTCTGCCCAGGTAGGCACCGGGACACATTATGCTGTATCATGCTGGATTGCCTTTGGGGAGATTGCTTGTTTTCTTTTTAATGTCAGAAACTTATTGTATATTCCTGCCTTTACTCGTAGGTAATTTTGATTGGGTAGGCAATGCTTTTACACAGAATGCTGGAGCTGGCCTTGTTATCAACCAAGCAGACGCGGGGAACAGCACAAGCATCATTAAGCAACTCAAGGCTGTTTTTGAAAGGGACTGGTATTCACATTATGCCAAAAGTTTACAACCAACAAAAATCCCAAACTGCTTTAATCACAAACTTAATAAAGCAACATCAAATAAGACTGCCATGAGCAATGTGAATTAGAAAGACTATTTTACTGTATAGTATGGCGATGAAGAATGACGCTGGGGTGTAACCCTCTTTCTTTCATATTTACAGACAAAAGACTTAAAAAGCAAAAAAAAACAGTTCGGTTGGGGGGGGTGTTTTTAGGAAAAAGCACACTTGCATAAAAACTGTCTAAACTATATTCTCTATATTGAATTATTTAAGATTTTCAAGTTTGTAACTTCTGACACTGAATGTCATTTCTGCTTCCACATTAAGGTTCCACAGTTTAATTTAACAGCATGTGTCCATTTTTCTCTTTCAGTTTTAGGACTTTCCCTAATTGCCAACCTGGCTAGAATGAACCGTGAGGCAAAACCAAGATTCATGCTCTCAAATGGCAGAATTCTCAGATTAGTTATTACTGATGTTCAAGTAGATGGTAGGTTTACTGTATTAGAAAAATATAAGGGAATAAGCAAACTTTCACCCGTACAAATCATTGCCTTTAAATAGCCAGTCATGCAAATACTTCCTTATTTGAGCATTTAGTTTGAGTATCACTGCTCCATTTCTTCGAACTAGCCTTAAAACACATGAGATTTATATTACTGGTAATTCATCCATCAAATTCATCATAATTCCTAAAGCCTCTCAGATATGCGGGGCTTTTTTAATCATCGTAATACAGATTCCTTTCAACATGTTTCATCTAACAAAATCTCTGGCTTAACAGTAAAGACCTAGAACTGATTTTTCTTTTTTGTTATCTCAAGAAAATTTCTTCCCCAAGTTAAATATTTATCACGTGAGAGCAGTTGTGTGATGACTCATTATCGCATTATATGCATAATACATAAAATATGATAAAAAAATCAAATACTGCTTTTTAGAAAGGTCAAGGGTTATGCAAAATCATGCAATAATTGTTGTTAAATGTTCCAGTCATTTTGTTTGATTTTACACCTCCTTTTACTTTGAAAAAATCATGAAGTAGGATTTCTTGATCAAATGTCATCCATACCGGTGTCATCCATCAGCACAAACAAATGTGATACCTTTATTTTAGGCCACAGTTTCAGTTGGTGTTAACAGTGTGCCTCTACAAACATAACTCAGTTGTACCAAGCAGCGCCTCTTCCATGAAAGTGTAAATTTGCTTTTTAAAAAAACAAAAAAAAACCCAAAAACCCAAAAAAACACATTTAGATGTTTGACAATGAGTTTTTGTTCTCTGGTCAGAGCTGTAATAGCTTCATTTCATAATAAAAATGTTTCATTACTATCCTTCTGCTTCTGTTGAAGAAATACAGCTATGAAAGCAAACTGTTCTGCGGGTTTTAAAATATTCACAGAACTTTCCCCAAACTGCAGACTTTTCTCACCTGGCTGTATGTTACTGAAGGCACAGTTTGAAAGCAGAAGAGAAGGAAAACAACCACATCCCAAAGTATTACTTAAGTCTTAAAAACAAGTTAAAAACCGTGACTTTCAAAACACCAGTTTCATTTACAAGGTCACAGAAAGTTCAAATTTATTTTAAAGGAAGCACAGCTTAGGAAATTCTAACGTGGTAACATATGCACAACTTCAAATTGCCAGCTAGAGACACACCGCAAAACCACTTATGATTGCAAAAGGCACACTTTTGACAAAGAATGATTGTTCCTTTTAGAATTGCCAAGATTTACATCATCTTACTGAAAATAGTTACGTAAAAATTAAATTTGTCAACTTTTACAGAACAGATTCTGCACAGCTCTACTGCTCAGTAGCATTTTCTAATACTCAGATACACACATGCTGTTTATTACCTCCCCCCCAACAGAAAAGCATATATTCTTGACATTCATATAAGAAATAAGTGAAGGAAAGATCTTTGTGAAGAGTCATTTCTGTATTTTCTTTCTGTATGTAATTTAGAATATGTACAGCAAGTATGGGAGGACAATCCCCAGCACTTAATTTACTTGGTGGGGTTTTTTTGTTTTAAGAAACGAGTATTAATCCATATTGAATTCTGGTGAAAATTTCAACCAAGTTATACCACCAATGAATTTAGTCTTGAGTCAAAGCTAAAGAATACCAAATCAAACAAAAACATACCACATCTTTACAAGCCAGTTATTTATAAAGCTTCTAATATCCCCAGGCATGGGTGATCTTAAAGCTTGATATAAACTTAATACTTAGTCTTTACATAAGATACAAAACCACCCCAAGTAAACAAGAAAACCCCCACTCTCCAGCATTGGTAGTTGTAGCACCTGATGGTAGCAACATACAGGCATGAATCAATGTATTTTTTTTCCCTCTTGCATTATGGATACTAAAAATGTGTTAAGTGTTTTAAGACATCTTGTAATACAGAAGTAATAATGGAAGATCTGAGCGGAATAGAACTCTGGCAGATGAAGCTAAGCTATCTGTTTACAAAGCAGGATTTAGTGATGAAATCAGACTGAAGTTACCACTGACCCTCCATTTAGTATATCAAATGAATGGGTCAGATGTAGTAGTTTTACTGGACAGATGCTAGGGAAATACAATCATGAATGTTAACCAGATCCATTAGTTTACAAATGTATTCTTACTGGCCTGCTAAACAAATACTGGTGCTTCAATGATGCCCCCAAAAGCAATGATATGTAAAAGTACATTTTAAAATTGCAGTTTGTTGAGGTTTTATGAACAGAAAACTTTTGTTTTTTTTTTTTAAAAAACTCATGATGTGAAATAGCAGCGAGCCATCCTACATACAGACTGGCAGACTCAAGTTTCAGATATTTTACTAACCAACTGTTTAGAATGGCAGCAACTCCAAAGTAGTACAGAAGGCTTTGGTCTGTTATCTTAGCAAAAGACAAAGTGCATCACTGGACTTCAACAAGTAGGAAATTAAAAAAATTAGATTCTTTTTTGAAGTTAAGGGGATTATACTCAATTATTTGTTTTGGGTCAGTACTGTTACTGTTTAACTAAATTTGCTGTAGCAGCCTCGATTTTGGCTTCAAATCCTTTTACCACTGTAAATAAATCTGGAGCAAATCCATTACAGTCCTTGCACATGGGTTTAGCAGGAATCAGAATCTAGACCAGTTTCCTCTTGCTTTAGCTCTCCTGAGTACCACTGTTGCATGGGCTATTTCCAAACTTAGGAATTTGCATTCAGTGGTTTCTGACAGACCTCACATGCATAATCCAGAAGATGCACTTTCTCTAACCCCCTTCTAACTGGCATTGGTATCTCTGTCATATTAAAGTCAATTTCCTAAACCGAACGGCTTTATTCTTAAAGAATACAGACTGTAATTGTTGTTTGCTGCAAACATTTACTAGTGCCTTATTCATACAAGCTTTTAACTGCTCCTCACATGAAGTCCTGCTAAAGATGTATCTATCTAGTATTGAGACATACAGTGACCTTCCTGAGACTACATATTGTGATGTTTACAGGTTCATAACGAAAACTAGAGTCACAAAAAGACAAAAACTGAATGTGAGATGTTAGTCCAAACCACAAGCATTATCTAAATTTGAGCATTTTTATCCAAGCCCAGTTCTACAACTGAATTTCACAAAGTACTCCTGTCTTTATTATCAACTAATCCACAACATAGTTGATTTATTCTGTTTTGTCAAGGTGTAAAAATAAATAAAATCTCAATTATTTCCCCAACACCTGGCTGATACCAAAAGCATAACCACAGAAATTCCTGTAGGCACAGGATGAAGTCCAGAAATCATGCAGTGGTTACCCTTCTTAATTATCAAGTTGCTTTGGGCTGGCTACCATTTTTTCTGCCTGAATCGTAAACTCGTATCCACAACTACTCTCACCTTCTCTCCCAAGGCCAGAAAAGCATGGATTATGTGCCAAGGCACAACAGCCATAGCTGTACCCCAAGAGGAACAGATTTTTTTGTCTGATTTTTCTTCTCCTCACCTTTTTGTAAATGAATTAAAAAAAAAAATAAATGCACCTCTGAACTGAATTTGAGGCTATTTTTAAGACCTACCCATTATTCACTATACTACTAGCTACCTAAATTCTACTACTTCATTGAGATTTGCATACATAAAAACCGAACAACTACGCTGTGTGTGAATGATACCTGCCATTTAACGCTAAAGAGAAACGCAGCCAAAGAGTTTACAGGGTTGGTTTTTTTGTGACTTTAGTACGTACTTACTGAAAATGGCGCAGACTTTCTCATTGAGATGGTAAAGACATCAGCTGGCTATTCCAGTTCTTCAAACTGAAATCCTTCACAAATATCCCCATCTTGAGCATCATGTGCTTGACTCCTGAGAATGGCCTTATAGAGTGCGCTAAGTTATCTTAGAACCATTTTGGACTTCAAAATTAACTTCTTATTTTAATACAAAAATACCGACTACATGTGTAGTATGTTTCCAGATAGTGATTTTTGGCATTGTGTTTTAATTCCACTCTTATCCCTTCTCTACGTATATATTAATGGTTTTTTAATCACTGTTAATCCAATTCAGTCTATGTAAACAAAAAAAAAAAAAAAAACAAAACAGCAAACAGAACGAATCCTTGGTGTATTTAAAACTCACAACGATACCTCCTGAGTTGAAGGCACCAGTAAACATATTCTACTTGTAACACTGAAGAGTATAGTAGCTCAACTGATACTGTAGGGGAATTATTTTTCTTAGCTGTAGTTTTTTACTTTAATTACTGCTGGATGTTATTTATGAATTTCTCAGTGTTGAATCAGGTTGCTTTTGCATCATCACTTTGCACAAATGCCTTAGAAGCTTGCCAAACTAGCATGTAAAAGAAACTTCATTCAAAATAGTTTAGACAAGAAAAGAAGAACTCATGCTTTACACTCCGATGCTGAAAGCAGTAGATGAACTCCAGTCTTACAATACAGTGGAGCTTTCTACTGCACCTCCTGTTTGGATTAGCCCTGCATGGGCTTCAAAGAAAAAGTCTGTGAGAATTGTATGCTTGAATAATCTTGAGATCAGGAATTTACAGAGAATACGACTGAAGAATCCAGCTGCATTGAGCAGGTTCAACACAGTAACTTAAAATGGGTTTTCATGAAAACACATTTCTATTCCATATTCATATGCTACCATGGCATTAACACACTAAGGTTAAGTTTTCCATAAAGTTCAAAATACACACAGGACAAAAATCACACTACTGTGAATTACTCTGCTATAATCAATGGAGTCAGCTCTTCTGTTCACAGCAAGTTCTACACTGCATTTTTACAGGAACACCTTAATCTTTTTAGACCTGTAAAGTGAACATGGCTATTTTCCCCTTAAGAAGAGAAATAAGGTTGCTGGCTGATTTAGGCTACAGGATAGAACATAATATAATAAAATGACTGACAATTGTAGCATTCCAGAGGACTCTTCTTTGCTCTTTTATGTTGCATGGTAACAAACATGAATAATACAAATTACATGTATTACGACAGTGTTGCATGAGCACCTGGGGGAAAATGTGTCTCACATAATAATATCCATCCCTCCTGTAACAGCATAAAACATGGTAAGGGTAGAGAGGAAGGGGCAAAAATAGCTACAGAGGCAAACCAACTTGAATCAGACTGAGTTAATGGACTGGGTGTTGGCCTAAAAGCTCGGCTTCATTCTCATTTTGTTTCTTTGCCTGGAAAAATCCTGTATTTCTTATGCATTCACCCATGATTGTTTTCAGAATGAGGAAAGAACCTTTGACAACTACAAACTTCAGAGAAAAAAAATCAGCATGAGTAAAAGCCCATCAATTTCTATGTAGCAGATACTGAGAAGTAAAGCAGTATTTGAAATGGGGCTCCTCTTTGTACATTAGCACTTTCTAGTGTTACATAAGCAGGGATTTACAACACAGCACACATCTGTAAATTTCACATCACATACAGCATTTGCATGTTCTCTCAATATACAGTCAAATCAGATAGATACCATTCTGAACTCCTAATAAATTGGTGAAAACTAAGCAAAAGTATCAGGCAATAAAATCTGACAAAGTAATCACACAAATAAAAAAATTCTGCCCTCCCATGCTATTATATAAAGTTCATAAATTACTTAGGAGCTGCAATTATTTTCAAACATAACTTTGAGGGATTTAATGGGGATTTTAATTGTGAAAGAATCTTTACACTAAAGATTAGAGACATTGTCTAAGCAAGACAGTATGTAATAAACTGAGCAGCTCTTCAAATTGGAGTGTGTGGAACAACATTTTATTGACTGACTTGCTTACAAATGTTTTCCAGTAGATTTGCCCAGTATAAAATTACTCCACATTATTCCTTTTTTGTAGTTTTTCAAATGACACTGTACCTGTATTCAATGTTTTTCTTGAAATTTGACAGAAATACAGGAGGCTCCTGGAAGTGACAGCTGTTTCTTTCTAAATGTCACAAGACTCTTCTGCTCTCACTTGTCCTCTCACTGTCTCCTGCTTCTTCAGCCACCCAATTGAGGTTTTCACTTGTCACTGCCTGCCAAGCAAAGAAAACAAAATATTTTTAGTTATCTGCTGCTTCTCAGAACCGCTGCCTGCTCAGCATGCTTTTGTCCTTTGAGAGATCCCCCACCTAATGTGATATTAGAGAAAGCATAATAAAGGAGGTCAAACACATAATTCCAGGGTCCTCATATAGTTCCTCACTTGGAGAGACACATATGCAAAATCTGTAAGAAAAAGAAGGGTAGGGGGTGGGGAGAATGTCTGGCAAACTTTAAATGAAGTAGAGGTTCTTCTGGTTGCTTCGTTTTAATCTTGTGTAAACCACTCTTTACCATACAACCAGATTTGTAATGACTAAAATGTGCAGCTAACTTTAGCTTGAAAAGGTGAGAGGTCAAATACCCCTTATCTTTAGGAACTGTGTCAATTTCTTCACTAAGAGGGGTGAAAGAGGCAGGTAAAAAATGCAGAATTCACTGTCTCCTCTTTTCAAGGAATAGCTCATGTTGCTAATAGAAATAGAGCTGATCCAGTTTCAAAATGAAAAGCAAAGATCTTACGCATCCAACTTCTATTAATTCTCAAAAGGTGGTGCACAGCTGATGTACCTGTGGGAACTCAAGGCTCAGAACTTAGCATCAGCATCTTTGTAGCAAACTGTCAGGTTTCTCAGGAGAGCTCCTTTACCTCCATCTCACTATACTCAAGACAGCTATGACATCTGCTTTTAACAAGCTCCAGATTCTTCAAAGACAGACATTTCCAAACCAGATTATAACAATATTCCCTGTGGAAAGAAAAAATGACTGATAGATTCAGCAAAGGACCCAAAGAACCTAGTACAAATATTAAAATGCATAAGAAATCAGGAACAAAACCAGAACACACCCTAATTTTTGCCAACGTTAATTAAAAAAGAATTGGAAAAAGAATGCAAGGCCAGTGCAGTGCCTCTGATTAATGAAGCTGAAATTTATAAACCGAAACACTGTTACGTTTGTGGACAGTCCCCACATCTAAACTGCTGTGAACTACTAGCTTTGATACATGGTACAAAGGTTTCAGCAAAGTCTTATGTCCATGTATGCAGCTTAAAAGGCAGACAAAAAAATGGGTTTCTGTATTTATAGAGAACCTGCTGCCAAATAATCATTAATAAATAAATAAATAAATCACTTCTCGCAGCATTTATGTCGTCAGATGTCAACACAGAGATCACAGCGAACCAATGTGGAGAAAGACAGGAAAACAACATCTGTGGCAGCAAGCAAGCCAACGAAAATAAGCCCATGTTCCAAGTGCCAGTTGATAGAATAAAAGCACTTAGATGCCCCATCCATCTCAGATTCCAAATTCCCCCATCCATATCAGATTCCAAACCCAGAGTTGAGACTCCCCACACACATATGCATGGAGACATATCCTCAAAGGAAAAATAAGCATCTGTGCCAGAAGAGCTTGGAACATCTCTAGTACAATGACTTGCTCCACTGCTGTCCTACTGACAGGAAATAGTACAGCTCTTTCTAGAAAGGGCCACATACCATTTACTAAAACACAGGAATATGCCCACATAAAGTAACTTGGAATAATGGCCCACAGTGCAGAAATACATCAATGTAACCATTTCTGATAGCACATACCAAAGCCATCTATATTCACCTTTTCATTCCCACATTACCCGTGTGCCAAAGCTCACTTTTTATAGAACAAAGGGCAACGTTTCTCTCTGACTTAAACATTCCAGAGAGGATTATACTTTTTTCTTTTTAAAAAAAACCCAGAGGGAACAGCAACTACTGCCCCAATTCTCTCTTCCCGTTCCTCAATCCTCTTTTTCATTGGCAAATGTTTTTTCTATCTCCCCTTCTGTCTCTTGTCTTTTTCCTTTTCAAGCTATTTCCTACATGCTGTTTCTGAATCCCTTGCTGCTTTGTACACAGGGATGAATCCCTGCAGCTTGCATCGTTGGTGCTGTAACATCCTACAAGGTTACTTCCCACTAGCTTTACCTGAAGTGCTCAGAAGAAGGAAGTACATGCACATGTTGTTTAAAGACACACAAATTACAATGTACGAAGACGAGAGGAGTCAGGGCAAAAGCAGAATGCAGACACTACTGGAAAAATACCTGGACAGGGAAAGGGTTTAAAGTCATACTCCTCAATATGATTTCACCGGGGCATATCCAAAACCTATGTCAGGATCTAGAGCCCAATTTTGCAAACCCTGCGCAACTAACACATACTTTGCCTCCAGGTATTTTGCTCACTGTTGTCCTGGAGTCACACACCAGGTTAACCTGCCAAGCTAGGCAGTAACAAGCAACTCAGAACCACAGACAACTTCAAGCCGCATGACCTCAACTTTACCCTTCGGGTGGCATTCAGCCACAGAGGGCATCTAAGCTGGGTACTGTCATCTTGTGACAGTTAAGGTGGTCCAAGCTCACCACCGTACCCAACACTACTTTCTTCAAAAGAAGGCCACCTCTCTGCAAACGTATTTTAGATCTTGAAGTGTGCCATTGGCACTGTATCG